>NC_143518.1:10292500-10472500 GCF_031878675.1 Megascapheus bottae
TCTAGGTCTACAAATAGGAATATGATGAACAGATAAGGGAAATGTGAGATATACCCATATATATTCCCAGATACAATAGTTTTACATATATATGAATAAATATGAGCATATATTCATATATTTATGTGCATATATGAATATTCATATATATTCATAAGAATTAATCTTCATATGAATATTATGTAATTTTCAGGAGAGTATTGTGAACTTGAAATCAACATGTTAATGAAACAAGACATTCCCACAAAGACAGGCATCACTTATTTTCTCTCCTCTATAGAATCTGGGGAAACAATCACTCGATATATGGCTTTTTTTTCTATATCCTGGTGGTCCTGAAATTTAGCATCATAGTGTATGGCCTTATGTATCTCAGATTTCTCTCTTTTGCTGTCCCTTGGTTATCCCATATTTTTACAGTATTTCACCTTGTTATCTGATATATTGGATATATGCGTATTTGGTTATTTGAATTCAGATAGGGAAGGGGGAAAACAAGATGAGGGGAGGGGTCGGAGGAGGGAAATGGGGACCAAGACATAAGAAATGGTATCAATGTATGTGAAGTAATGCACCTTCTATCTGGTGAATATAATGTAACCCTTCTATTAATTATAATAATAATACATGAATAAAAGAAAACTGAAAAGAATTAATCTATTGGGTAATCAGAAAACATACTCAGTTTTTGTTGGAGAAATAGTATTGAATTTCCCATTTAGATGTCCAAATTTCATTTTTCCCATCATGCTTATATCTGTGCTCATATATAATAACCTTGAGAAAGTTCAAGGACAGTGATCAACCCCGAGCTCAAACCCAGGACTGGCAAAAAAAAGGTTTTTAAAAAGCTAATATATAAAAATTCTTAAAATGACATTTATGGTTATGTGGATATTGGTGTAATAACATTTATGGATGATGAGCAGTATATAAATATGCACCCAATATGCACCATACTAACTATTCCCCACCAGAAGTTTGTTTATAAACGTATTAATGTACATTCTCTATTCTTTTCTCTGTCTCTCTGTGTCTCTTTGTGTTTCTCTTTTCCTCTGGCCCCTCTCCCTACTTCATAATCACAACATTGGTATCACTTATTATTAGTATTAACATGAAATCACATAATATAAAATCCTAACTGCTAAAACAATGTTACCAATAGTCAACAAAATTCCCAATTATTTATACAAAGTAGAATTACAAAACTAAAGAGCTGCTTCCCTGACGAAACCTTCATTCTTGGATAAGGATGAATAATTTAATGAGAAAAAATGGCATATAAGAATTCTTTCATGTAGATAATAAAGGATAATTTTAGTTGAAAAACTTTTTCAAATAATAAATTAGACTTAAAAATATTCTTTGCTACTTACCTCATCTGATATCTATTGAAGTTGCCACGCTTTATTAGATGTGGGAGAGAGGAAGTCACAGTGGCCTGGGTGAAATAGCAGAATTTTCAGAAGACTTGAAGGAGTGGGGCCCATATATTAAGGTGAGAAAATTACTTTAACCAGAAGTAGAATCCAGCAAGAAAATTAATAGCATATGTAATTATTGAAAGGCTCATCAAGTGGACATCTTGAATAGATGATTTTCTGAAGGATAACATAGTGTAACTGTATGCTTATGGATCACAGTGGAAATTGTAGTTATTCATAGGGTTGAGAACGGAGGATCACGATTCAAATGCAGCCCTGACAGGAAACTCCATGAGACTCTTATCCACAATAAACAATCAAACCTGAAAGTGGATATATTAGGTGTATTAGGTGAATTCAGTGTTATTTTCAAACTTAATACATGATCCAATCAACTCCTCTCCTCTATCTCTCTCCTTTATCCCCTATCCTCTGTGTGTGTGTGTGTGTGTGTGTGTGTGTGTGTGCGCGCGTGTGTGTGTTGGTCCTGGGGTTTGAACTCACAATCTAAGCTCGATCCCTGAGATTTTTGTTCAGGACAAGTGTAGCAGCACCATTCCTAGCTGTTCCTGAGTAGTTTATTAGAGGTAGTCTAATGAACTAGTCTTATGCACTTGACTACTAGGGATGGTTTCAAATGGCAATCCTCAGATCTCAGCCTCCTGAGTAGGATTACAGGAGTGAGCAACCAGCACCTGGCTTCTCTAAATTAATAAAGAAAAACTTCAACAGGTTTATTAATGTACTGAAATGATTTTGATCATATTCACTTTCTTTCACCCTCTCCTTTGGCTCTCCTCGCTTCACAGGTACCTGAATCCTAATTGAACCTGTTATTCTCTATTTATTCAATTCTTGCTTAATTTACCAAGTTCCGTGTCTATAAAAGACACTTTCATACGTAATTTTTATATTTTATTTCATTTCCTTTAAAACCTCATAACAATCATATCACAAATACTGGAATTATCCCTATATTATGCATGGTGAATGTGGTTTAGTCATCTTAAAAGTAACCTTTCGGCACACAGGTAAACAGTGAGTAAAGACAGCTCTCAGCTATCTTCAATTACTTTTTGTATAAAGTTATTCTCTGTGAAATCAAACTGATTAATATTAAATCTAATTTTAGTAAAGAATGAAAATATGCAAATAGCTTTTATTTTCCTTCTTTTAAATACAAATTTAGGTTCAGGTCATATTAAAACACAACATACACCAACATTCCTACAGAATTAATCTTCCATCATGGCTACCAGTTTCAGTGTGGCAAACTCCAATAAGGAGTCTGAGTAGTTCTTACACAAAGAAATGACAGGGCTGGGAATGTGGTTAGTGGTAGAGTGTTGGCCTAGCATTCATGAAGCCCTGGGCTCAATTCCTGAGTACCATATACACAGAAAAAGCCAGCAGTGGCATTGTGGCTGAAGTGGTAGAGTGCTAGCTCCCGGGCACTGAATTCAAGCACCAGGACTGTCAGAAAAAAGAAAAAAGAAAAAAGAAAGTGAGGCAGAAAGGAAGGAGGGAAAGAAGGAAGGAAAACACCTATTTTCTAAGTAGCAATGCTAGATATCCCGAAATCATCACTCAACCTTTTATAAACACATAAATTGTCTACATAATATACAATATATACTGATGTAATGTATAAGAAAAGTTTATATATATTTTTTTTTATTTTTTTGCCTGTCCTGGGACTTGATCTCAGGGCCTGAGCACTGTCCTTTGGCTTTCCTCAAGTCCAGCTTGAATAAGTGAATAATAAACTCAGCTAAGCTATATAAAATGTCTGTGTTTGTGTTTATATATTAGGTACAGAGTTTATATGTATTATATATTATAGATGTACAAATATGTTTGCATATTTGTAAAACCATATTTATTACATATTTGTACATATTTACTACATAATAATAATGAATTAAGTTATCTAGATAGATACAGTATATAGATGTTGTTCATTTATGGGAGACAGAGACACTTATGTATTCTTTTTACAAAGAAATACAAAATACAAGGCAATATGATTTCTCCAAAATATACACCAATTATTAAATGTCAAGTAATCCAAGACTACTGTGTTTAGCAATTTCTTAGATTATTTACATATAGCACCTATGCCATGTTTTACATGATATAAAAATTAAGCAAAATAATGCTGAAATAACTTTTTATAAAAATAAAAGAAACATTAAAAGAAGTATTTACCAAATGTTATTAATATTGTACTTTACTCACAGTTCTTACTATAGCTATTTTGGGAGGGGCAGTAATGGGTTAGAACTCGGGCTTTGCATATGTTGGATAAAGTGCTCTATCACTTGAACCATGCTTCTTTGTTTTTTAATCTGATTATTTTGGGGATGAGGCTTAGGCTTATGCCAAGACTTGCATGGACTGTGATTTCCTATTAAGAGTTTCTGTACAGCTGATGTCACAAGCCTATATCATCATTCCCAGTTGTTTTCATTGAGTCTCATGATCTTTCATGTTTGTGCTTACCTGTAAGAACAATTCTTCCAATCATATCCTCCCATGTAATGCTGGGATAACTAGCATGTACCATGTCACCCAGCAAGTGAAATTATACCATACTCCACAGGACATTTGAAATGCAGTAAACTCTATATAAGAAGTAATGTGATTTTCTGTAATTTGCTATTTTCCTTCAAGTAATTATTAGTTTTTGTCTGAATTATTCTTTTTACAAAACAACTGATTTCACATACATAAACATATGGACTTCTGAATTGATAGTCTTGTTCGTTTGACTATAGTTTCCTTTCTATTAAAAAAAATCCCATAGATCATGTGAATTTCTAATGTGAATAAGAAGGAAGACAAAAACACAGGAGTTAACACTGCATACTCACAGTTAAGGATTCATCTTAACCTAAAGAAGAGAGCAAAGCTTTCTCATTAATTTTTCCAAATAAAAGCCTAAAGATGACATAACTTCAAGTACATAAAATCCTCCATATATTTTTTAAATGGCTCAATCGTATTCTCTTGTCTACAATGTGGGCCTTTTCTTGCATCACAAGCAAAGTCTCTGGGAACTCATTTCTTTATGGCCCAGGGGAAATTTCTGTCAGGTAATAATCTATAGAGGACAGGAAACAGGACCCAATTAAAATCCAAAAATTCACACAGCATTGAAGAATAGAATTAGTGTTAGCTATTAATGCTTAGAGTTGATAACTCATTTATAGGACTGGTAAACTTAGGGAACATAAATAAATCTTAATAATTTGAAGACTGTTTTGGAATCATCTGTGCAAATTTACCTTAAGAAAACATTCTATATTTTAATCATTCCAGATAAATTGACCTCAGTCATCCTCTATATAGAATACAGGCACTCAAAACATACACACACAAACACACACACACACACACACACACACACACACACACATAGACATACATACACACACTCACACAGAGAGTAACTGAGAGAGAGAGAGAGAGAAAGACATACAGATACAGAGAGATTATAGAGTGATTTAGTCATGAGAAAAATTTGAAGAATGAAATGGAAACTATTTAATTTAAAATGTCAAAATAGGGTTTGGGCTAGTTGATTAGTGGAAATGTACCTGTGTAGTAAGTCCAAGGTCCTGAGTTTAAATCCCTGTATTAGAATATGCAAAGTTTAACTCCTCCAAAATGTCCAAATATTTATGAAAATACAGGATTTGAGAAGTGGTGCTGTGGCTCAAGTGGTAGGGCAGTAGCCTTGAGCTGAAGAGGTCAGGGACAGCAACCGGGCCCCAGAGTTCAACTCCACAACATAAAAAGGCCTTTTCTGCCTAGGCTGGCTTTCAACCATAATCCTCAAATCTCAGTCCTCCTGAGTAATTAGGATTAGAAGCATGAGCCACTGGTGCCCAGCTAATTCTCAGGGTTTTTTCCCGCCTTTTCTTTTCTTCTTTTTTTTTTTTTCAGTTATAGGGCTTGAACTCTGGGCCTGGGATCTTCAGGTCAAGGCTACTGCCCTAGCCCTTGAGCCACAGCACCACATCCAGTTTACTAGTGGTTAACTGGAGTTAAGGGTCTCATGGACTTCAGTGCCCGGGCTGGTTTTGAACTGCAATCATAACATTTCAGCCTCCTGAATAGCTAGAATTACAGGTATGAGGCACTTCTCCCAATATCCCACTTTCTGAAACAACTTACTTGATAAAACTCTTGTTTTGTGAAATGGTCACTCACAGCTATAAAATTTCCATGCACACGATTGCAATTTCTGTATTCCAAAGGTTGTACAAGTTTCCATTTTCACCTTTTGGATTCTAGGCATTTATGGATTTCCTCTCTAATTTCTTCAATAGGCCACTTATCATTTTACATGATGTTTTTTCATCTCCATGAGTTTGAATAATTTCAGTTGTTTCTTTTGCTCTTGAGGTCTAGTTTTCCAAAAACAAGCTTTTGGTCTCATCGATCATTTCTGTTGTTAATTAAACACTTTGGCTGCATTCATATTTCTTATTTCTTTCTATGTAATTTTGGGGTTTGGATTGTTGGAATTAGAGTTTTCCTTAAATTATAGTTTGAAAATCTGAATTCACAAAAGCAAAACTAAAGAAATGAAATTGTATATAAGGCAAAATATTAGTTAGATGTTTGCATGTAATACTATTAATTAGTTATGAAAAGATAACAATGGCAGGGATTTTTAGTTATAATTCCCGAATATTAAATCACATACATTTTTTTCTTAGTAATGCCATTTTTAATTTTAGCACAAGAAATTTACAAGAAGCTAGCAAGAGCCACATAATTTCTGGAACTTTCTATTGTCATCACTCTGTAGCTTGTAGCAATTATTTGACTTTCAGTATCAACACTATTAGACCATCCTCTTGTCTCTCTCTTTGTCTTTCTCAGCATGTTCTTAAACTTTTCTCAGTTTTTAACAGCTACTTTGATTGCATTGTGATCACTTGTAATCACAAATGTAACCTTTCAAAATATTAAGTAATGTATTCCCAGGTTTTAAGGATCTTGACATAGTTTTCCTCTGAGTAAGCCTGTCATGAAGCTTGTGAAGAGTTTATATAGGTGCTGTGATGACAATTATTTCAAACTAGCCTTATTTTCTAATTTTCAAAAATGTTATTGTTATAATAAATATAATATACAAAATGATTACAATGACGTAAGTCAGAAAATGAGTATATTTCCTCGTGGAAAAAGTAATCCTTTCCTTCACTCAATTTTTTTTCACCAGCATTTCCCCGCCATCCCCATCTCCCCATTTAATTCTTTTTTTGGGCGACCTGCAAAGTCCTTTATTTTTTTCATATATTTTATTGTAATTAATAGAAAGGTTACATTACCTTCACCAGATAGAAGGTGCATTACTTCACATACATTGATACCCTTTCTCATATCTTGGTCCCAATTTCCCTCTGCCCATGCCTGCTGCTCAACTAGTTTTCCTCCCTTCCCTAACCCACTGCAAATGACCAAATATACATACATACAATATATCAGATAACCAGGTGAAATACTGTAAAAATATGAAATAAACAAGGGACAGCAAAAGAGAGGAGAGATAACATAGTACATTAAAGACAACAATCACTCATTATATGGCTTTTTTTTCTATATCCTGACATCCTTGCATTTAGCGTCATACTACATAGCCTTCTGCATCTAGATTTTGTTCTATTGTGAATCTCTGCTAGGAGAGCCCAAGGTTTCTATTGATTATGACAAATCAGGAAAACCATTGAGCTTATGTTTCTTTGAGTCTGGCTTACTTCACTTAATATGGTTTTTTTCCTAAGTCTTTCATTTCCTTACAAATGGGGCAATTTTATTCTTTCTGACAGCAGCATAGAATTCCATTGTGTATAAATACATCTTGTTGATCCACTCATCAACTGAGGGACATCTGGGTTGGTTCCATATCTCTGCTATGGTAAATAGTGCTGCAATGAACTAGGGCCAGTGGATTTAGTATGTCCTTGTTTCTGCACGAGTAGGTAAATGCCAAGTAGTGGAATTGCTGGGTCATAGGAGAGCTCTATGTTTAGTCTTTTGAGGAACTGCCATACTGCTTTCCATAGTGGATGAAAGAGTTTGCACTCCCACCAACAGTGTAGTAGTGATCCCTCCTGGCCACATACCCTCCAGCATCTGTTGTTATTAGATTTCTTGATCCTGGCCATTCTAACTGGAGTGACATGGAATGTTAGAGCTGTTTCGATTTGCATTTCTTTTCTGGCCAGATATGTCGAGCATTTCTTCTTGTGTCTATAAGCCAATCTTATTTCTTCCTCAGTGAAGATTCTCTTTATGTCTTTGGCCCATCCTTTAATGGGATGGTATTTTCTTTGGAGATTAGTTTGGGAGTGATTCAATTTTTTGAGCTGTTGATATATTTAGATATGAGGCCTTTGTCCATTGTATGGTTAGTGAAGATCTTCTCCCACTCTGTAGGCTTTCTAGTTAATTTGCTAGCTATGGCCTTTGTCATTCAGAAACTCTGCAGTTTAGTGCAGTCCCACTTATCCAGCCTTTCTCTGATTTGTTGTGTTTCTTGGTCCATATTAAGAAAGTTTTGACCTGTGCCAAGGAGACATAGTGTATCTCCTATTCATTCTTATAAAGTTTTTGATGTATCTTCTTTTACCTCCATGTCTTTGATCCATTTGGAGTTAAACCTGGTGCAGAGTGACAAAGAAGGATCCAACTTAATTTTCTGCAGGAGCTTAACCAGTTCTGCCAGCACCACTTGTTGAAGATGCTGCCTTTCTTCCAATTTATATTTTTGCTCCTTTATCAAAGATTAGGTGGCCATAGGTCTGGGTCCTTAGTTCTATTCCATTGGTCTTCAGGCCTGTTCTTGTACCAGTACCAAGCTGTTTTGGTCACTATAACTTGGATAATAGAGTCTAAAGTTTGGTATTGAAATTCCTCCTGTGCTGTTCTTTCTGCTGAGAATTGTTTTTGCTATACAGGGTCTTTTATTATTCCTTATAAAATGTTGGATTGCCTCTTATATTTCCTTAAAGAATGACACTGGGGTATGGATGGGTATTGCATTGAATTTGTAGATAGCCCTTGACAGGATTGCCATTTTCACAATGTTAATTCTTCTGATCCAGGAGCATGGGAGGTTTTTCCATTTCCTCAGTTCTGCTTTAATTTCCCTTTTCAGGGTTTTAAAGTTTTCCTCAAAAATGTCCCTTACATTCCTAGTTAAGTTAATACCTAGGTACTTTATTTTCTTTGAGGCTATTGCAAAAGGAGTTGCTTTACTGATTGTTGCCTCATTCCTCTAATTATTGGCGTATAAGAAGGCAGATGTTTTTTGAGGGTTAGTTTTATACTCTGCTTCCTTGACAAAGTTTTGAATCAGCTCACGAAGCTTGAGATTGAAGTCTACAGGGGTCTTTAAATACAAAATCATGTCATTTGCAAAGAAGGAAAGTTTCCCTTCCCTTTTTGGATCCCCTTTATGCTTGCTTCTTGCCTCATTGCTTGGGCTAGGAATTCTAATATTATGTTAAACAGGAGTGGAGACAGTGGGCATCCTTGTCTCGTTCCTGAGTTTAGAAGGAATAGCGTTAGCTTTTCACCATTAAGTATAATGCTAACTGTGGTTTTGTCATACACAGCCTTTATTATACTGCACTCTCCCCAGTTATGTAGTTCTTTTTCAGATAGTTGCATTAAATAACACATTCAACTATTTACATCATAACACAAAGATCCTATGAGTGTTTAAACCCGTGTCTAGCAATAATGAAATAAACGTATCAGTCAGACTTTCTGTATATTAGTCTATTTTTTTCCCAATAACAATTGTAAAGTATTAGCTTCTGCAGAACTTTCCATGCAGATGCTTTGATTTCCTTATTTTTCAGACTGTACATTATCGGGTTCAAAGATGGAGGCATCACAGAGTAGAAAACAGACAGTAAAAAATCTACAATATGTGGAGAATCAGGGACTGGCCTCAAATAGGCAGCAGCACCTGTCACCAAAAATGTAATCACAGCTATGAGATGGGGCACACAGGTAGAGAAGGCTTTGGACCGGCTTTGTAATGATGACAATCTCACCACTGTCTTGAAGACGTAAACATATGAAATACCAATGCCCACCAAGCAGAGAAATCCCCATATAAGCCCTATGGTCACACTAACACCGATAGTGACATGAGTCTTAGAACAAGAGATCTTCAGTAGGGAGGGGACATCACAGAAAAACTGTGGAACTTTTTTGGACCCACAGAAAGATGAAGAGAAAGTTCCAGCTGAGTATAAAACCGCTAAGAGGCTCCCAAACATCCAAGATATAGCTACCATCTGAACACAGACTCCCCTGTTTATGATGACATCATAGCGTAGGGGGTGACAGATGGCCACATAACGGTCATAGGACATGGCTGTCAAGATGCAAAACTCAGAACTAGCAAAATGAATCACCAAAAAAACCTGACACACACATCCTGGGAAAGAGATGATGCTCCTGTGTGTGAAAGAGTTCAAAATGAGGTTTGGGACAGTGGCTGAAATGAGACCTGCATCAAACAAGGACAAGTTCTTCAGGAAGAAGTACATGGGGGTGTGAAGACACCTGTCCACAGTGACAAGAACGAAGATGAGAAGATTCCCCATGAGAGCCTCCAGGTAGATCAGCAGGAAGAGAAAGCCATGGAAGACCTGGAGCTGCTGGCTGTCAGAGAACTGGGTGAGGAAGAAGTCCATGTCCACAGTGAAGTTGTCCATGGCGTCCACTGCATTTATCTCACATGAGACCAAGCAAGTGCAGACAATTTCTTCCCGTCTATCAGAACATCTTCACTCCTGTAAGAAATCAACTACGTTGTACTTATAAAACACAATCATTTTTTCTTGTGTAAATGCATGTTTAGGTTCTGTCATACAGAAGTATCAGTGTCAATATGTGTTAGAGCAACATATGGTGGGAGCGTCAATTACACAGAGTACAAATATGCAGCTCATATGAACCATACTAAATATTCCCCACCAGAAGTTTGTTTATAAATGTATGAATGTACATTCTCTATTCTCTGTTCTATCTCTCTCTGTCTCTGTGTCTCTGTTTCCTCTCCCTCCTCTCCCTTCTTCATAATCACGACATGGTTATCACATGCTAGTATTATTGATGTGAAATCAGATAATATAAAATCCTAAGTGCAAAAACAATGTTACTAACAGTCAACAAAATTACAAATTATTTATGCAAAGTAGAATTATAGAACTGATGAGCTACTTCCTTGACTAAACATTCATCCTTGGATAGAGATGAATAATTTCGTCGAAAAAAATGGCATATAAGAATTCTTTCATGCAGATAATAAAGGATAATTTTAGTTTTTAAAATAATAAAAATTCTTTACTTCTTACCTCATCTAGTATCTATTAAGTGGCCAAGCCTTCTCAAATGTGGAAGAGAGGAATTCATAGTGGCCTGGGTAACATAGCAGAATTTTCAGAAGATTTTAAGGGGCAGGGCACATATATTAAGGTGAGAAAAATAGCTTTTAACCATAAATAGAATCCAGCAAAGAAATTGATATTATATCTCATTATTGAAAGGCTCAGGAAGTGGACATCTTGAAAAGATGATTTTTCTGAAGGATTAAATAGTGTAGCTGTGTGCTTATGGATCTCATGTGTAATTTTAGCTATTCATTGAGTTGAGAACTGAGGGTCAGGATTCAAATGCAGCCCTGACAGGAAACTCCATGAGACTCTTATCTACAATAAACAATCAAACCCGAAAGTGGATCTATAGCTCAAGTGTTAGAACTTTAGCCTTGAGCAAAACAAAATGAAACAAAACAAATGCAAAACAAAACAAAACAAAATTCCAGGATATATGCATTAAGTTCAAGCTGAAGGATCAGCATACACACACACACACACACACACACACACACACACACACACACACACACACACTCACACTTGAATTTGAGAGGCCTGAGGGAATTAATTGCTGAACCAACCTTCTCTTAGAGGAGCAACCCTGGTCCAGACAGTTAAGAAATCCTGATATTTCTATAGAATGTACAGTAAGATATGATGCATTATATTAAAAAATTAGTATATATTACTTATAGTAGGGGAATTCAGTGTTAGTTTCATATTTAATACACGACCCAGTCAACTCATCTCCATCTCTCTTCTTTATCCCCTGCTTGTGTGTGTGTGTGTGTGCATGTGTGTGCGTTGGTCCTGTGGCTTGAACTCATAATCTAAGCTCAGTCCCTGAGCTTTTTTATTCAGGGCAACTGGAGCAGCACCACTTCTGGCTGTCTGATAGACTTGACTACTAGGGATGGTTTCAAATGGCAATCCTCAGATCTCAGCCTCCTGAGTAGGATTACAGGAGTGAGCAACCAGCACCTGGCTTCTCTACATTAATAAAGAAAAATTTCAACAGGTTTATCAATGTACTGAAATGATTTTTATCATATTCACTTTCTTTCACCCTCTCCTTTGGCTCTCCTCATTTCACCGGTACCTGAATCCTAATTGAACCTGTTATTCTGTATTTATTCAATTCGCTTTTAATTTACCAAGTTCAGTGTCTATAAAAGACACTTTCGTATGTGATTTTTATATTGTGTTTCATTTCCTTTAAAACCTCATAACAATCATATCACAAATACTGGAATTACCATTATATTATGCATGGTGAATGAGGGTTAGTTGTCTTAAAAGTAACCTTCCTGCACACAAGTAAACAGTGAGTAAAGACAGCTCTCAGCTATCTTCAATTATTTTTATATAAAGTTATTCTCTTTGAAATCAAATTAATATTAAATCTAATTTTAGTAAAGAATTAAGATGTGCAAGTGGCTTTTATTTTCCTTCTTTTAAATACAAATTTAGCTTCAGTTCATATTAAAACACAACATACACCAACATTCCTACAGAATTAATCTTCCATCATGGCTACCAGTTTTAGTGTGGCAAACTCCAGGAAAAACAAAGGAGTCTGAGTAGCTTCTTACACAAAGAAATGACAGGGCTGGGAATGTGGCTTAGTGGTAGAGTGTTGGCCTAGCATTCTTGAAGGCCTGGGTTCAATTCCTGAGTACCATATACTTAGAAAAAGGCAGAAGTGGCATTGTGGCTCAAGTGGTAGGCACTGAGTTCAAGCTCCAGGACTGCAAAAAAATGGAAATAATGAAAAAGAAAGGAAGTGAGGAAGGAAGGAAGGAAGGAAGGAAGGAAGGAAGGAAGGAAGGAAGGAAGGAAGGAAGGAAAACTACTATTTTTCTAAGTAGCAATGCCAGATATCTTGAAATCATAATTAAATATTTTATAAAGGCATAAATTGTCCTCATGATACCTCATGATATACTGATGTAATGTATAAGAAAAGTTTATATATTTTTTTATTTTTTTTGTCAGTCCTTGGGCTTGAACTCAGGGCCTGAGCGCTGTCCTCAGTTTTCCTCAAGTCCAGCGCTCTGCTGCTCAAGCCACAGCACTGCTTCCAGCTTTTTTTTCAGTGTATGCGGTACAGAGGAATCAAATCCAGAGTATCATGCATCCTAGGCAAGCACTCTTCCATTAGGCCAAACTCCTAGCCCCAAGAAAATGTTTTTTAAGTTTCTTAACATGAACACGGGAAAGAAATTCAAATTTTACCTGGATTAACTTCATGCTGCAATGCTCTTACATGTAAAACAGAATTTTTTCCATGTTCATAAGATCATAATGTCCTACAATCTTATGAAGTATCAGTATTCAAATACATCCAACAATTCTAAATGCTAAGATGTCCCTTTTTTGTAGAGATCTTGTATTACCCATCAGGTGGGAGAAAAAGTCAGGGAGTTTTAAGTAGACTGAAGTCATTTCACTCTTTCTAATGAGGTTGAAGAAGCTTTCACTTCACTTTGCATCATCCTCTGGGAAACAATGGACTGAATAGAGAGTTCTTCTGGGACCATGATGCAGTTATTCATGTAACCTCCAGGGTTCCACTAGAGGAAGTTGTGTGTGCCCAGGAGCCCTGACCCTCTCACCTCCCGCCTTATTAGCTCTTACTATGGCTTTGCCCATAGGGTCACTGAGTGTTCAACTGACTCCAGATGAGAAAAACACCATGCAGTGCCAGTATATTCTGATTTCTACTGTATGTTTTAACTTTGTTCATTTATATTTGATATATCAAGAAATTTTGATAGAGCCCTGTGCCAATGGCTCACCACTGTAATGATAGCTATTCAGGAGGCTGAGAAATGGGCATGAAAGTCAATGAGACTCTTATCTCCAGTTTACCACTAGAAAACTGGAAGTGGAATGCTATGTCCCAGATGGTAAAGAGTTAGCCTTGAGCTGAAGAGCATAGGGACAGCACCCAGGCTTTGAATTCAAGCACCATGACCAATATCAACAAAAAAAAGGAAAGAAAGAAAGAGGAAAAAAAAGAGTGAGAGAAAACGAAAGGAAAGGAAGAAAGAAAGAAAAAAGAAAGAGAGAAGCAAAGAAAGGAAAGGAAAGAAGAGAGAGAGAAGGAAAGAAAGTAAAACCAGGATAAAGTTTATACTGTTAAAAAAATAACTACTAATGTTGTAGAGAGTAAAACTCAGGGACAGTGCCCATGCTCAGAATTCAAGCTCCATGACTAACAAAGAAGAGGAGGAGGAGGAGGAGGAGAAGGAGGAGGAGGAGGAGGGAGGGGGGGAAGAGGAGAAAAAGTGATCAGATTAGACATCAATATTTACAGCCAACTTTACAAATATATTTATTTTCATATTTGTTAATATATAATTACATATTACATATATAATATGATCTCGATTAATTTATAACACATATAGTGCAAACTTTAATACATTATCCAAAGAAAGAAGTAGGAAATGGATATACACAGGAGTCAAGTTTCTGTCTTGCGCTTGAATTAAGCTAGTGCAGATATGAAGAATATCATGATAGGTAATTTTTTATAATACCTGAGTTTAATAACCTCCTTAGCAGATTTGGGGTAGGAGGAATGCAAATTATAGAAGTGAAGAATTCCATTGCTAACTTAACAGTTAATGTCAGAAATTTGATTATTATCCTAAAAGTACCACATACAGAGAAAAAAACTTGGAACTGGTGCTGAGGTTGAAATGCTAGAGCTCTAGCCTTGAAAAAGCCCAAGTACAGTGCCCACGATCTGGGCTCAAATCCAGGACTGGCAAAAAAAAAAAAAAAGAATGTGGTTCTGTGGCTCAAAGGGGTACAGTGTTAGCCTTGAGCTGAAGAGCTCAAGGACAGTGCCCAGGACCAGAATTCAAGCCCCACAACCAACAAAAAATGATTATAGTAAACTATAAAGACATATATTTGATATACAGATGTCAACTATTTTTCAAGTTAAAATGAAAATAAATATAAGATATTAGTGCACAGACTGAAAAATGCTAATCACATAAAGAACACACTTAAAAATTAGGAAAATATTAAAATTTTTTCAACTAGATAACAAATATCTGTGCAAGTTCCATTGTGTGCCGTACCACAAATGAACACATAGCTAGGGATTATAGTGCTGTAATATGCAAATAAGTCTAGATATCAGTATATGTAATTATTGAAAGTCTTTAAGATATATACTGACAAGGGACGTGGCCAGGAGCGATCGCTACTACATTGTTGGTGGGAGTGTAAACTCCTTCTGTCACTCTGGAAAGTTGAATGGCAGTTCCTCAAAAGACTAAACATTGAACTCCCCTATGACCCAGCAATTCCACTACTTGGCATTTACCCAATCCTCCAGAAACAAAGATATACTGAAGCCACTAGCACAGTGATGTTCATTGCAGCACTATTTACCATAGCAAAGATATGAAACCAATCCAAATGCCCCTCAGTAGATGATTGGATCAAGAAAATGTGATACTTATACACAATGGAATTCTTTGCTGCCATCAGAAAGAATGACATTGCCCCATTTGTAAGGAAATGGAAAGACTTGGAAAAAAACATATTATGTGAAGCAAGCTAGACCCAAAGGAACATAGGTTCAATGGTTTAACTCATTAGTAATAATTAGTACACATCTAGGACTCTCCTAACAAAGGATTATAATAGAACAAAACCTAGATACATAGGCCATGTAAGATGAGACTAAATGAAGGAATCTCTAGAATATGGAAACAACAGCTTTATCTTGAATGATTGTTATTCTTAATGTACTGTTATTTTTCTTCTCTTTTGTTGCCCTTTGGTTAATCTCATAATGTTACTGTATCTGACTTTGTTATCTGGTATATTGTATATATGTTTATTTTATTATTTTAAGTAGGAAAGGGAAGGGAGGAAAACAAGATGACTGGGAGGGGGTGAAGGAGGGAACTGGTGACAAAAACATAAGGGGTGTCACTGTGTGAGAAGTAATACACCTACTATCTGGCTAATGTAACTGTAACGCCTCTATTCATTACCTCAATAATAAAAAATGAAATGAGAAAAACATAAGATAAAATAAAGAATACACATACATTTTAAAAAAGGTATATATTTATAAGTATATATACTCACTTACAATAACATATATGGACCTAGAGTATATTATACAAAGTGACATGTCCATACCTCAAACACATAGTAGAACATATATCCATTTATATGAGGAATACCACTATTTAATTTACTGAAATAAATGGAAAAGAGACATTTACTAAAGGCTATGCTTTGGGGGCCAATGGAAGAATGTTCATCAGGGAAATTTTACAATAAAAAATTAAATACATGCCTGCGAGTTTGGACTGTTGGTAGAGTGTTTGCCTAGCATGCACGAAGACCTCGATTTGATTCCTCAGTAACACATACATAGAAAAAAAAAGGCAGAAATGGTGCTGAGGCTCAAGTGGTAGAGCTCTAGCCTTGAGAAAGTCCAAGGACAGTGCTCAAGAACTGATCTCAAGCCCAGGACTAGATAAAAAACATTAGCTACAATTTAAATAAAAAATTAAAATAGAAATCAATTACAAAATGATTTCTATAGTATTGTGTATGTTACAAATGTATACACTTATATACACATTGCTATATACCTATACACATTGTTATATGCATATAGAATATACATATTTATATGACTATACAATTACATGTAATTACATAGTATTCAATAATCATATATACAAAATATATAAAATTAAATTCACTTATTTTTATTTTTTAAGAGATAAACACATTAACTTTATTACTGATAAAGTTGATATCAGGGAATGTGGCTTAGGTATATGGGACAATAATACGTTTTCTAATACTAAACCTTAAAAATAGATACTCAATTTAAGGTAGATTCACATAAATTCAGTTATTTTTAATTGCATATGTACATCAAAAGTTCAACATATACCTCATAAATATTTAAATTATGAGTTAAATATAGAAAACCCAACTTGACAAAATTTAATGTACAATTATTCATGTGTGAAGTTGTTGGGGGCCGACTGTGAGGTCAGTGACCTTGACTGTGGAGTCAGTGACCTTGAACCTGCACAATTGTGTACACAAGGAAGTGGCTCTTATCAGGATAACTTTAAGCAATGTTAATCACTTCTTATCAGGATAACTTTAGGCAATGTCAATCACTTCTTATCAGGATGACTGGGCAATGTCAATGCTTCTTATCAAGATGACTTTGGGCAATGTTAATACCTTCTCATTTATCTTATTTAGGACTTGATTACAGTTTTGTACGAATGTAGCCCCTGGCAGTTCCCTAATTTTAAGAAGAGTATTTAAAGTTGGAACTTGAAATAAACTGGGCTACTGTCCTAAGAGACAGTCTTAAAAGTGGAGTGACTACGGTGTAGAAAAGAGAAACAAACTTTCCCTGGTTTTTGGACCTACTGTTAGCTGGTTGAAGGTACATGAAGATGATGGTCCTATAGAAAATAATGACAACCACCAGATGAGACGAGCACATGCCAAAGGCCTTTTTGCGCCCTGCAGCTGATTTGATCCCCAGCCCAGCTAGAGTTATGAAGCCATAGGAGGCAAGGATGAGTGACACCCTGACAATCAGGAAGACCACACTGGCCACAAAGAGCTCGGCCTCAATTGAAAATCGTGTCCACACAGGCCAGTTTGATGAGCACTGGCACATCACAGAAAATATGACCCAGTTGGCTGTGACCACAAAGAGGCAGCTGCACTGTGAGGGAGCATTGAATCAGGGAGGTTACCAGGCCACTGAGCCAGGCTGTGCCTGCCAGGGATGTACAGAGCTTGGGGTGCATAATGGCTGTGTAGCGCAATGGTTGACAAACTGCAGCATAGCGGTCAAAAGCCATCACTGCCAAGAGAACACATTCAGGTGAACCCAATCCCATAGCTACATAGAGCTGGGCTCCACAGCCACCATAACTCATGGTCTTGTCTTTTCTGTTCATGGAAACCAGCAGCTGTGGAGCCACACTAGTGGTAAAATAGATGTCAACACGGGAGAGATTACTGAGAAAGAAATACATAGGAATGTGAAGCTTAGGGTCCAGGAGAGACACTGATATGATGGCAGAATTTCCCAGGATGTTCAGGATGTAAAAATGCAAAATGATTTAAAAAAAAAAAAAAGGAAACTCTCAAGCAGAGGCTGATCTGAAAATCCCAGGAGAAGAAATCCTTTCTCGGAGTTGTTATTGCCTTCTTCCATTTTCTGCAGCTTTGTTCACCATACAACTAATATTTCTGCGATATTGTCTACTGAGGCTCTTCTAATTAAATATCCCATGGTAGTATTAAATGATCTATAATACATTTTTCATATATTTTATTGTAATTAATAGAAGGGTTACGTTATATTTGCCAGATACAAGGTACATTAATTCACATATATTGATACCCTTTATCATGTCTTGGTCCAAGATATATAACTATTTTGCTCAACTTATCTGGTAACTCAGCAGTAACCTTTCTGAGACTAAGCATGAATATATCTATCCACAATATGGAAAGTAGATCAATGAAAAACGAATATTTGTGTTGAAAACTGTTTATACCAAAAAGAAAAATGGATGTGAGAACTAATGTCAAGGAAGCATGCTTCATGGTCATTCTCACAGATTTTAATGATAATGTATCCATGCCAAGACTGTTCAGTTCTAGCTAAGGAGAATGCATTACTCTATACATAATAATAATGAGAAGACTGCCCTCTTTGCAAATAGATATGAGAAAGGCTTTGTGTCTGGAAGATGAGAAATTTACTATATTTTTGTCATAACTAGAAAATATCCATGAACACAATTCCTTGGAAGGCAACTTACCCTGGTATATGAATGAGTATTGGGTTAACATCCCACAGAACTCAACTCGGTGATGTCTACATTTTCACATGTAGATTTCTACATGCCATGATGAACAATCTATGCATAGTTGTATGTAGGTCCCTGCTCTCCGTGTCAGACCATCATCTTTACTGCTGTATAGTGGTTCTTTCCCTTTTGCCTTCATTTTAATGTCTATGGTATTACTTGAGTGGGCTACATTAATCTTATTCCAAGATTCTTTGATTTCTGTTTGCCACCACACAAGCTGACACTACTGCTCTGAAGTGTATTTCTGGAGATAAAAAACAATATCTCACTCTGTCTAACAGTTGGCAGCTAGCGGCTAGAATTCTAAACTTGTTTTCCAGTTCTCCGGGAACCCAATGGTATTTATTATTTTCTGGTTCACTGGTGATAACCTCAGCAATAATCTTCATGTAAATAGAAAGATATAATCCAAAGCTCATTACCGGAATTAATTCCCATCCCATCACCTGTCCAGTAAAAGCTATCCATGTGACACTTAGTATAATATCTTTTGAAGTAAGGGGAATCTTATTATTTTATGCAAATTTTCTACTTTCAAATTTTCAGACTTGGAGCCATGAGAGAAAGTACAAAATTATTTTCCAGCAGGGAAATCAGTTATTTGAATGAATGGAGTAGGTGAAGTAGGTATCACTGGAAATACATGATCATGAAAATTAAAGAAAACATGAATGGCAATGGTCCAATTCACCCACTGAATACAAAGTGGTCATAGAAAGAAGAGGATTGAACATGACTAATGTTTGAAGAAATATCCAAGTGTCCACAGCCGTTTATAGCTAAAAATCACTCTTAATAGAGGTGGATATTGATGACATCATTTTCAACACAGCTGTGATATAAATCTTTCTTAATTTAATATTTTTTCCAACTGGAATCACTCATATGTGCACATGATTTTTCAAGAGTCTCAGTGACAGTGTCCTAACCTATACTCTTCATCCTTCTCATTAGCTTTTCTTATAACCTCCCAAGTACCCTTCAGTTGGGACTGGATTGATTCTCACTTAAAAGTCTGCTAATACCTTCTGCCAGCCTCGCCTACAGTTATCCCAGAAGCCTTGAGCTATCTTCTCTTCTTTCCTACTTTTCCTCATGATGCCATCGGTCAATTTAGAACTTTTCTAGGTTTTTCACATCTACAGAACACAGCAGCATGAAGTGCTGTGTCATATTATTGGTTGCTTAAACCATAATCATGGCTTTAGCCTAATGGTAGAGTTGTGAACATGCACAAAGACCTGGTTTAATTCCTTGGTACTATATACATAGAAAAGCCGGAAGTGGTGCTGTGGCTCAAGTGGTAGAGTCTAGCCTTGAGAAAAACCCAAGGACAGTGTGCAGGTTCTATGTTCAGTCCCCAGGACTGGCAAAAAATATTATGAAATATATATATATAATCAATATATATATATGTATATGGCTTCCCCAGAAATCAACATGCTACGGTTCAAACCATTCCTGTATTATTGGTATAGGCTTCATATTCCAAACTGAATTGCATGCTCCTCATGGGTAATACTTTAAATGATGTTAGCTGAAACCCTTTAATATAGAAAGCATTTTCAGTGGACTAATCCCTCTTTGAGAGTGTAATAGGAATTATTCCCTCAGGGAAGAAGGCATTTGCCACTTTGTTCTCAAATACTATGGATCCCAAATTCCTGGGTTAATAAACCCATGCATTCGTGGATTCTTCCTGGTAGAATATTTTCTAAATGTATCTGGACTTCCTGTCTTATAAACTACTGTGAAAGCCCTAAACTGCCTGCATTTCTGTGCTTACACCTTATCTCTGACACAGAAAAATTCCACTGTCTTTTACAAGAAGATGCTGTTTATTTCCCCTTCCTCTACTCTCCATGGGACAGACCACAATTATTCATGTCTCTCACCAAACTGCCAAGCTTTCCACTGCAGCCTGCTGCACAGACACCAGAAACTAACAACTCCCTGCACAGCATTCTCTGCATCGAACTTGATCTACTGCCTCCTCTGTGATGCCCTGGCAGATGGTTTATCTGATAACACTGGGTGATATTATGAACGGTACTTGAGTGTAGACATTTCTGGATGACACTATATAATTAACTGCCAATGTGGTATTCCTGTCTTGACCAAAAATGCCTGAACCTGAGATGGTATCTTTTTCAGCTTGTATACTGGTCTCAGATCTGCCCTAACATGAGATCTGGAAAAATACTGATTCTTCTGAATACTAGAGAGTACAATATATGTATTCATATTGGACAAAATATACTGGCTTATATATTGCTTCAAAAGCAATTAGTTGTTTCTTATCTTTGTTGCCAGTCCTGGAGCTTGAACTCAGGACTTGAGCACTGTCTTGGTGCTTTCTCAAGGCTAGTTTTCTACTAAGTAATGCACACCGGGATCTGATAATTAAAACTGATATAGTATTTGTTAATATCTCTAAACATATCAAAGAATTGCATGCTTATATTAAGAGAATTCATGCAACGTAAAAGAAAATTTAATACTAGTGTCTTCTTACAATTAAATTCAGAAGTTTCTATATCATCCCTAGTTATTTTTACTTATAAACATAAAGGGACAATAACAAAACAAAAAATGAACACAAGACTTGAAGCATATTGTACATGGATTCCTACAACAACATTCAATTCTTGTAGGTTCCCAGTACTATCCTACCAGGGAAATTTGTGACTCTTTTGACTGAACAATAATTTAAGGAACTGACAGGTCATCATTCAATGTTATGATCAGGACTTAAACATAAAATTTTGGCAGATTTCATATGGTCTGAAAGAACTCCGTGATAAAATGTTCACTTAGTAGATTATGTGGTAATGCTCATCTGAGAATTCTGATCACAAATTTTCCCATGAAACAAATGGAGTCAAATGCTGAGAAGAGTTCCATTCAGATATATACATGCTTTCCTGCCCACATCAACTCAGGACAGTATAGACTCTGTCTATACGATAATGGAGTTATCCATTTTTACTGATTTACTAAGTATCTCAAAATTTTAAATAAATAATTAATAATATATTAAGAAATGATTAAAAGATGGATTAAAGGAGAAGGCACTAATCACAACCCCAAAAGCTTTTGATCTAGAGTGATAAAAGTTATAAAATGCATGTAGAATGCTTATTTATTTTACAAGAAATCTAATGCAGATTCTAAAGGAAGTACTTCATGGATTATCACATTAACTTCTAACATTCACCATGTAGAATATAGATCTGTAGTGAACTGTTTAAATATATGTGTTCCGGTCTTGTACTCAGGCCTGAGTGCTTTCCCTGAGTGTTTTGCTCCAGGCTAGTGCTCTACCACTTGAACCACAGCTCCCCATCCAGTTTTGTGGTAGGTAATTGGAGAAAAGAGTTTCACAGACTTTCCTGCTGGTGCTGGCTTTAAACCACAATCCTCAAACCAGAGTCTCCTTAGTGACTTGAAATATAGTTAAGAACCAGTGGTACCCAACTCTCATGAAGTTTTTAATTGTGTTTTGGATATTTATTTGTATAATACTATACTTACCATTAATTTGAAGGAAGAAGTCAAAGGATTCTGAAGTCAATTTAATTTCCTCTCTGTCTCTCTCCCACTCTTCTCTTTCCCTCTCCCTCCCTCTCTTACTGAGTGTTGAACCCAGGGCTCCTTACACTTCTCTAGGTGAAGTCATCCAGCTTTTTTATTTCTATTTCATTATTAGACAATGTCACAATAAATTTTCTCAACTATCTTAATACTCAGGATTGTTCTGCTTCCAATTGTGTGGTAACTGGTATTACAAGCATGTACTGCCACCCTAGTTTAAACCATACTTTTAGGCTATTATTCACAGTGAACACTTTCTCAACATGGGTTAATTATTTAACCCATCAATTTTACTTTTACCTTTACAGTCCAGGGATCCCTCTATCATGTGCCACGGACATGGAGACAAATGCCCAAAATACCAGTGACTTCATCCTTTTAGGACTCATCACTAATCTTGCATACCCAGGGATTCTTTTTGTGGTAATCTTCTCCATCTTTGTGGTGGCTGTAACAGCTAACTTGGTCATGATTCTGCTCATTCACATGGACACCCACCTGCATACACCCATGTATTTCTTGCTCAGCCAGCTCTCCATCATGGACACTGTCTACATTTGTATCACTGTCCCTAAGATGCTCCAAGACCTCATATCCACGCAAAAGACCATTTCCTTCCTGGGCTGTGCATTTCAGATTTTCCTCTATGTGACTCTAATTGGAGGAGAATTCTTCCTGCTGGGTCTCATGGCTTATGACCGGTATGTGGCTGTGTGCAACCCTCTGAGATACCCAGTCCTCATGAATCGTAAGATCTGCTTGTTCATGGTGCTGGGGTCCTGGTTTGGGGGCTCTTTGTATGGATTTATGCTGACACCTCTGACCATGGGCTTTCCTTACTGCAGGTCTCGAAAGATCAATCACTTTTTCTGTGAGATCCCAGCTGTGCTGAGGCTGTCCTGCATTGACACTTCGCTCTACGAGACACTGATGTATGCTTGCTGTGTTTTGATGCTTGTTATTCCTTTATCCATCATCTCTGTTTCCTACACACGCATCCTAGTCACTGTCCATCGCATGAGCTCCGCTGAGGGCCGGCGCAAAGCCTTTGCTACTTGCTCCTCCCACATTATGGTGGTGAGCATTTTTTATGGGGCTGTCTTCTATGCCAACGTGCTGCCTCATTCCTACCACACACCAGAGAAAGATAAGATCGTGTCTGCCTTCTACACTATCCTCACACCCATGCTAAACCCAGTTATCTACAGCTTGAGGAATAAAGATGTGGGCATAGCTCTCAGGAAAGTACTAGGGAGATTTGCCTCCTCCCAGAGAATCAGAGCAGGGGATGGAGGTAGGAAATCCTAGCCCACACACTTCTATTCACATGGCCAGTCATAACCCTTTCTGGAAAATATGTTATTATCTTATAAAAATATCATTTTAAAAATACAAAATTATCAGTCAGCAAACTAATCTTGTTACAAGCATTACTTAAGACCTGTGTTTGAAACACGTATGGTGAATGCATCTGAAATATGAGTTATGTGGGAAGCTGGAGTTGGATAATTACAAGTTTAAAAGCGTATTTGGTTAAACAGTGACTTCAAGGTTATCCTAGAAACAATCAGAACTTGTTTTAAAATACATATTAAAAAAATAGGTGGTGTAGATAACTTGAATAGCAATCAAAATGGCCCTGGGTTCAATTCCCAGGATTATACACACCTACACATACACACACAGTAGGTTCACAGAATCATGCTGGGCAGAGCAAAATGAATCCCTTTTAAGTGTTCTGCATAGATGATTTTTACATACTATGTCGAGTGCTTTTGTGTCTTTTGTCTAACATTTTCTATGATGCTAAAGATAAAACTCCAGACTCTATCCATGTTAAACTTAATCTCTATTATTCAGATACATTCCTGAGCACTCCTGGAAAATATCTGAATGGAAACTACAAGGAACATTTTTTACATTTGCAATTAATTAATATTTAAGAAGCTATGGGCTAAGTGATATGATTCTAATTGGGATTCTGTATTTACAGTAACATTGTATACATTTTCCCCTATAAAGTTAGTATACAGATTCTGACCATGTATTTATTCACATTGAGTTTATATGTCTAGAAATCAATAAATGTTTGTTACAGCGTGAGCTGGTGGCTCAAGTCTATAATCCTAGCTATTCAGAAGACAGAGATCTCTGAACCACCATCTTAGCTAGCCTAGGCATGAATCGTCATGAAATTATATTTTCCAATCAACTGCCAGAAAGCTGAAAGTAGAGCTGTTGCTCAAGGGGTACAATACTAGAGTTGAAAGCAAAAACAAATTCTCAGGAAGCATGGCTAGGTCCTGATTTTAAGCATCAGACTTGGCACAATAAATAAATAAATGAATAATATTTCCAAACAAATAATTAAATATATAAGTATGACTTATTTGTAAGTAATAAATGTATAAGTAACTTCTGTATAATAAAGAATTCATTTCTATTTAATAGTTGATGAATTGAAAATGGTCTACTTAAGATCTTAATATTGCTATAATAATACAAGTTGTCCATTTATTCTTAAGTAAAGAGAAAATATTAAAAAATCAAATAAATTAAGATATCTTCTTTCAGCCCCTGTTGTGATTGATCATTTTCCTTATTCTCGATCTGTCTCTTCATATTCGGGCAAATATACATAACACATACATAACAGATATGTTATACATATGTCATATATGTAATACATATGATACGCGTAACATATACATTTAGCTAGTTGAGATCAGGTGTGACATTTTGGTAGTGAGCAACTTGAACAGAATTTTAACTAAAGAAAGACAGTAATGAAGGGCCAGGAGTATGGCCTCACGGTAGAGTGCTTGCCTAGCACGCATGAAGCCCCAGATTTGATTCCTCGGTACCACATACACAGAAAAAGCCAGACTTGGTGCTGTGGCTCAAGTGGTAGGGCACAAGCCTTGAGAAAAGCCCAAGGACTGTGCCCAGGCCCTGATTTCAAGGCCAGATATAGCGAAAAAGACAAAAACAGAAAAAGAAAAAGAAAAGACAGTAATGAGCTTTCTATTGTCTATTCACTGAAATTAACTTTCCTTATGTAGGTCCTAAAATATGAGAAAAATATTCATTCATGTGGTGTTTATTTTTCCTGTCAAATTTAAGTTTAGAAAATTGTTGAGAAGCTAAAGACTAACCAAAATTTTACTCAAATTTACCTCATTTATTGTTAAGATAGAAAAGTTTCATTTATCAGTGCTAGACACAACAGGATACAGGCCATTCACCAGCAGAGAGAAGTCATGGTTACTTATTGGTGATGACTAGAATTCTAATGGTTTGTTTGTTTTTCTCTAGCTGGAAATTGTATCCCTGGGAAATTATATCCCTACCAGTAGTCTCTGAAGTACAATCTCCATGCAAGTTTCACCCACAGTGAATGTGTTTCATTTTCTTCCCTGCTTTGGTGTGTCCCTCTTCTGGAGGAGCTGCCATAGGCAATATGGATGAGAAATAGAACTTCATCCTCTGACTTCATTCTGCTGGGATTTCTGGTGAGGAGTAAAGCTACAGGGTTTGTCTTCACGGTTATCTTTGCTATTTTTGTGGTAGCTGTAATGGCAAATTTGATCATGTATTCCTGATTCAGGTAGATTCCCGACTCCACACGCCCATGTACTTTCTGCTCAGCCAGCTATCCATCATGGATAGCCTTTTCATTTGCACCACTGTCCCAAAACTCCTGGTGGACATGGTTTCTAAAGAGAAGACCATTTCCTTTGTGGGCTGTGGCATCCAGATCTTTCTCTACTTGACAATGATTGGCTCAGAGTTCTTCCTCCTGGGCCTCATGGCCTATGACCGCTATGTGGCTGTCTGTAACCCACTCAGGTATCCAGTTCTGATGAACCGTAAAGTGTGTCTTTTGTTGGCCGCTGGTGCCTGGTTCGGGGGCTCACTTGATGGCTTCCTGCTCACTCCCATCACTATGAATGTCCCCTACTGCTCCTCACGTAGAATCGATCATTTCTTCTGTGAGATCCCTGCGGTGCTCAGGCTGGCCTGTGCGGACACGTCGCTGTACGAAGCCCTGATGTACGTTTGCTGTGTGCTCATGTTGCTCATCCCGGTCTCTATCATCTCCACTTCCTACTCTCTCATCTTGCTAGCTGTCCACCGCATGCGCTCTGTAGAGGGCCGCAAGAAGGCTTTCACTACTTGTTCATCCCACTTAACTGTAGTCAGCATTTTCTATGGAGCTGCTTTCTACACCTATGTGCTGCCCGAGTCATTCCACACGCCCGAGAAGGACAAGGTAGTATCTGCTTTCTACACCATCGTCACACCCATGCTGAACCCTCTCATCTACAGTCTGAGAAACAAGGATGTCACCGGGCATTTAAAAGGATATTTACACGTTGCTCGCTCTCTCAGAAAGTAGTCACAACTAATGCTTAGAGACCGATGTCCAGACTTCTGTGTTTTTCAGTCATCATTAATGACCTGGTTATTCCATAACATGTCTTAACTATTGACAACTGGGTTGGCTTATTATATCTAGATTCTACCTATCTGGGGGAAAGGGATGTTTTACTACCTATGAAGACATCTTTGACAAAAGAACAAGATCTGATCATTGCATTGTATGTTAAAACTCTAGGTTCTTGTATCTAAGAAATGAACCAGCTACAAAATCATCTATGTCCATGGATTCAACAACTGTGTAAGGAGAATCTTCTACAATATTGACAACGGCTTGTAACTTTCCATAAGAATGTAATAAAAGCATCCACAACCAGAAACTTCAAATATCTCAACTTTGTGTCATTTGGCAACAAACAATACTCGGAAGAACTTGAATTCAGTTCTGAGTGAGATGATAATCTTTCAAAGAGGTGTGAGATGGTAACTATACATGTGGGAAGCAAATAGGGATTCAAGAAGAAACTCAAGAAGTTTCAAAATGCATGAAAGTAATTGGAACAGAGACCAAAAAAATTAGTGCATGGGTTTTTGTTTTGGAGAGGGGGAGGACAAATGTAGCAAAAATAGATAAGAGAAATTAAGAATTGAATTAAATGAGTAGAATTTATGTTAATTAAATTGAATTAAATCAAAGAATTAAATTGAATAGGCCTCTATAACTTAGTTTAGATATTTAAGCCAGTTATCAGTTTATTGGAGTTCAGATTAAAATTTGAAATTTCAGTTATGCCATTGGTAGTCTTTAGAGTACAAAGGATATTTAAAAGCACAGGGTTGGTAGAACTCACTTTAGAAAGAAGGCTTAAATCCAGGACCTGAGACTAATTGAGTCAGATGGGAAATAAAGAAAACAATGGTAAGTTTTGCTGAGTTTAGAATATGTGCCATCTAAGACTTAAGTGAAGAAGGCAGTTTATACTGGGCAGTCTCAGCTACAGCAAGATAGCTTTTGTGTAATGCTCTCACACTTGGAGCCACAGTGCCAGTGTCCAATTTTCTGTCTTTCCAGAAAAAGTCAGGAGTCTCATATCTTTTCTTACCCAAAATACCCAAACTACAATTCTCAGATCTCAGCCTTCTGAGTCGTCAAGAATGCAGATGAAAATGTTCCATGCTCTACTTACATTTATAAAATTATCTCCAGCATTTCTGTCTAGTCTCTTTTTCCCATGGTTTGTGGACCTACATCCAGAGACTAGAATATCTATGAATGATGTAAATTTTAAGTGACCATACCCTGATTTCCATCATGTTCTTCCATCAGCTTGGCTTCCACTAAATGCAGACTCAAAGTGGCAAGTTAATACCAAGAGCTTAAACCAAGTTCAACTGATGGAAGACCACAGTGGAAATCATAATACTGTTTTTTTCATGACACGGTTGGTATATAAATGAGTGATAAATTTATGTTAATATATAAATATTTGTAACTTTCCCAGTATATATTTGCATTTCATGTTTTCTGATTAAGCCTTTTTTAGAATGTACTTTTGGTAGCTTTATAAACAAACAAACAAAAATCTTCAAGTGTTGCTGTGGCTCAAATGGTAGAGCATTAGCCTTGAGCTGAAGAACTGAGGGACAGCACTCAGGGCCAGAGTTCAAGCTCCACAACCAACAAACCAGCAAACAGGCAACCAACAAAAAACTTACAAAATCAGAACATGTAAGAGTGTGTGTGTGTGTGTGTATTAAGGAAAAGCAATGAATGTCATGTCAGTGAAGCTGAGTGAAATGTAGATGTTATCAGCAACTGAAGGAATTAACTCTGGTTTCTCTCCCTTAATTAAAATTGCCTAATATTTACATATGGTATTTTTGTGCACAGTCCAGTGTCCATTATCATTGTTTAAATTCTGATTGTGAAGATGTAAAAAAAAGATGGTAGTCATCTTCTCTTAACCAAAAAGAAGCATTTCCTGCTATAAAAATAGTGCAGGAACACAAAAGGATCTGACTTGGAATATCAGGTCATATCTGTACCACATCAGGGAAATCATGTCAATGAATTCTATAAGCAAATCACAGAAATTACTAGATGAGGAGAAAAACTAGAATAAAATGAAATGACATATTCAGGCTCAAGACTGTACGACTTGCTGCTTGGGAGGTTGAAATCTGAGGATGGCAGTTCAAATCTAGATGGGGCACTAAAGTCCATAAGACACTTATCTCCAGGTAACCACCAGAAAACTGGAAGTGGTGCTGTGGCTCAAGGGATAGGGTGGTAACCTTGAGCTGAAGAACTCAGGGACAATGCCCAGTTCCAGAGTTAAAGTCCCACAAGTGACCAAAAAAAAAATGAAGTGACACTATTTAAAAGAAGTGAACTCATTACCTGACTTATGTAACTATAACCCCTGTGAATATCACTTTTACAAGAAAATTTAAAATTAGACAATGAACTACTCAATTCTATTCTTGGTTTTTTTTTTTTTTTTTTTTTTGCCAGTCCTCGGCTTGAGCTCAGGGCCTGAGCACTGTCCTTGGACTTTCTCAAGGCTAGAGCTCTACCACTTGAGCCTCAGCACCACTTCCAGCTTTTTTCTATGCATGTGGTACCGAGGAATCAAACCCGGGTCTTCATGCATGCGAGGCAAGCACTTTAACCACTAGGCCAAACTCCCGCCCCCCTCAATTCTATTCTTACATCCCTAATTCTGACACTTCTTGCAGTCCTTCTCAATGAAAGACTTCCTTTCTTACAGTTACCATATTTATTGTCTAGTTTGCCTTTCATTTAAGTTTCTTCAGAAGTCTCATGAGTGCTCTTTCTGCCAGTGGTAAGATTTCTGGGTAGGACAGAGCATCAATAATTGATCAGCTTCCTTGAATTAAGATCTCAACGATTCACTCCCTTGGGAAACCACAGGGTCTTTCATTTCATGCTAAAACTCTCATTGGTATAATCCCACTTCTTGGGTGGCTTTCTGGATGTAATTACAAATCTGAGAACCTAAGTTGGTTCACGGTTATTCAACCAATCAATCAATCAGCCATGCTTTGAAGCAGAATACAGGAAACATTGATTTTTGAGGCAAAGTGGCCTATTTTGGCTGTTATTGTTGGAAAGTAGAATACCCTTCAAGAACTGCATGGTGGATCATAAAATGACAGAAGGTGGATGTCAAGGAGCAAAAGCATGTCCAATGAGAAATATTATCAAACAGCGCTGTGCCTTGATGAAAAGGGTTGTATTCAAAAGTGAACTCACATAAACAGTGTTCCAGGTAGTGAGGCCCACACAAGAGCATCAGCAATGTCATGAAATTGTAGCCGAAGATTCCATCAGCTCTGACAGTCTGTGGCACATGGAAGGCACACAGAGTGATGTACAGCAGAGGCTGAAGGACAGCAGCGCTATGGCAGTCAGAGGTCATGCACAAAGGTGTATTCTATGTCAGCCACATAGATGGGCCCACAGCACTGGATGACATGGCTGGTGTGGCAATGCTCTAGTCTGGACCCATGTTCAGCAACAACAGAAGGTCAGGGATGGTAGTGAAGTAGAGCTCCAGGCCAGCAAAGAGTCTGCAATAAAGGATGAAAAAGGAGCCTGGAGACCAGGATCTGCCCAGGAGGGCAGGATGGCAGGGGACAGCTGAGGACAGTTCTAATGCAGTGGACCGTGACAGGGATCCTGAAGAGAAAGGCTCTAGCAGCTCTCATTGGAAAAGCCTGGTCTGTCATTTCTGGAGGCTTTTCTTCAAGATATCCTCTGTATCCTAGCAGTCCTTTCATTTAGCATCATAATGTTTGCCTTCTTTAGAAAATTGTATATATTAATCTAGTATCTAACTTCAAATCAAATATTTCATGTTTGGTACTAAGTTTTGCCTTTGTCATATGTTTTGGGCACTAAGTTCCCATCATATACCTATATTTGTAAATGCATATTGCAATTTTTACTATTCTATAGATGTGTTTGCACTCTGTTGTTGAATGTTTATTTTTCTTTGGGAAGAGTAATGGTGAACGTAGTCTCTTGGCCAACAGACCCCTTTTATTTTAGCTGTTCAGTTCTCAGGCTAATATTAGAAAATTAATCTAATTGCAAGGTTTCTACTAGGTTTGAAATCTTGGGCCTCAACTTTTCTTTTCTTTTTCCAAAGAAGAAGAAGCCCTCTTCTCATTACACTGCTTGGAGTTGGAGACAAGAGACGATGCGGCTGTTATTCTTTCTTCATTCTTCAGAGTTATTTCTTTGTTAACATTAAAGGCAGATGCCATTGTTTGCCACCTGATTTGTGTCTTTTCTTTTCTTTTTTTTCCCTAGTGCTATATTTTGAACTCAGGGTCTGGGCACTGTCCTTGGGTTTTCCTCAAGGTGAGAGCCCTACCACTTGAACCACAGCACCACTTTCAAATCTAGTTTTACTACATTATGAACTGATAGTAATACAGGAAGCTGTTTGAATTGTATTGCTAGAGTTGTTTTATATCTGAATAATCTGTTTGGGGGGAAAGTTCCATAGGAGGCTCAAAATATATACTCAACATCTGTTGGTTGAACTATTTTATAAATACCTGGCAAGTTCATCTGTTGTATGGTGCCATTAATTTTGGTGTTTCTCCGCTGATTTTATTTTCTACCTTCATGACCTATCAGTTTGTGAGAGTAGATCATTGAAAACTCCTACTATTATTGTGTTGGGGTCTATGCATGTTTTTAAATTTAATAGTGCTTCATAACATCAATTTGATAGTCTTCTTTTACTTTCTATTATGTGGACTGTTTGTGGAGCAATATTATTTCTTAAAAAATCTGTTTTATATTGTTGTTGGTGGTGGTTGTTCTTGTTGTAGTTTGGAGACTCCCCATTACTGTTAAATTGTGTTGTTCATATATTTAGAGGACTTTTATTTCCTTCTATTTAAATTTAATTAGGTCTTATATATATACAACTAAACATTTTTCTAGATAGTCTAGATATGAAAGATTCTCTAAATTTCATTTAATATATATTGATAACATTTCTCATATTTAATTTCATTAATTTGGATCTTTCACCTTTTTGCCAATCTTCTTCATTTTTTCCAAAAACAAGCTTTTGGTCTCATTGATCATTTCTGTTGATCCTTTAGTCTTTACTTAAAACTCTTTGGCTGCATTCATATTTCTTATTTCTTTCTATGTAATTTTGAGGTTTGTATTGTTGGAATTAGAGTTTTCCTTAAATTATAGTTTGATCAGTAGGAACCTTGGGCTCTCCTAACAGAGATTTACAATAGAACAAAATCTGGATTCATTAGGCCATATAGTATGACACTAAATGAAAGGACCTCCAGGATAAAGAAACAAAAGCCATGTAATGAGTGACTGTTGTCCTTAATGTACTATGTTATCTCTCATCTCTTTTGCTAATCCTTCCTTACCTCATATTGTTAAAATATTTCACCTTGTTATCTGATATATTTTATATGTGCTTAATTGGTTATTTGAGATATGATGTGGAAGAGGGAATCAAGATGAGCAGCGGGAGGGGGGAGGAAATGGGGACCATGTCATGAGAAAGGGTATCAATGTTTGTGAAGTAATGTACCTTCTATCTGGTGAATATAATGTAACCCTTCTATTAATTACAATAACAAAAGAAAACAAACAAACAAAATTATAGTTTGAAAATCTGAATTCATAAAAGCCAAGCTAAAGTAACATAAATATAAATAGGGAAAAATATTAGATGTTTACATGTAATCATTTATACTGTTACTAAATTATGAAAAAATAATAATGGCAGATATTTTAGTTATAATTCCTTAACATTAAAACAAATCACATATATTCTTAGTAATGCCACTTTTAACTTTGGTACAAGAAACTTACAGGTAGCTAGCAAGGGCCACACAATTTCTCGAATTTTCTATTGTCCTAACTCTGTAACTTATAGCAATTATTCTCCTTTCAATATCACCAATATTGAACTGTCCTCTTATAGACACCTCTCCCTCTCTCTCTCTCTTTCTTTCTCTCTCTCTCTCTCTCTCTCTCTCTCTCTTTCTCTCTCTCTCTCTCTCTCTTTCTCTCTTTCTCTGCATGGTCTTTGGTCTTAAACTTTTTTCAACTTTTAACAGCTACTTTGATTGCATTTTGATTACTTGCAATCACAAATGTAACCTTTTAAAATATTAAGTAATGTGTTCCCAGGTTTTAATGATCATGACATGGTTTCCCTCTGGTTAAGCCTGTCATAAAGCCTGTGAAGAGATTATATAGGTCCTGAGATGACAATTGTTTCAATCTAGCCTTATTCTCAAAATTTTAAAAGTTTTATTGTTATCATAAAGATAATATATTGAATAATTACAGTTATATAAGTCAGAAAATATTTCCTCATTGACAAATTCCTCCTTTCCTTCACTCATTTTATTCTTAGAACATTTTTCCCTCCCATCCCCCTTTCCCCAATCATATAGTTCATTTTCAAATAGTTGCTTTAAGTAACACATTGAACTATTTATATCATAACACAAAGGACCTATGAGTATATAAACAAGTGCCTAAAATAATAAAATAAACATATCAGTCATCGTTTCTGTATATTAGTCTATTGTTTTCCCCATAACACTCACAAAGATTCAGCTTCTGCAGAACTTTCCACACTGATGCTTTGATTTCCTTATTTTTCAGACTGTATATTATTGGGTTCAAAGATGGAGGCATCACAGAGTAGAAAACAGACACTACAAAGTCTACAATATGTGGAGAATCAGGGACTGGCTTCAAATAGGCAGTGACACTTGTCACCAAAAATGTAATCACAACTATGAGATGGGGCACGCAGGTAGAGAAGGCTTTGGACCGGCCTTGTAATGATGGCATTCTTATCACTGCCCTGAAGACATAAACATATGAAATACCAATGCACAGCCAACAGAGAAATCCCCATATAAGACCCATGGTCACAGTAACATCAATAGTGACATGATTCTTAGAACAAGAGATTTTTAGTAGAGAGGGGACATCACAGAAAAACTGCGGGACTTTTCTGGAGCCACAGAAAGATAAAGAGAAAGTTCCAGCTGAGTATAAAACCCCAAAGAGATTCCCAAACATCCAAGATACAGCTACCATCTGAACACAGACTCCCCTGTTCATAATGACATCATAGTGTAGGGGGTGACAGATGGCCACATAGCGGTCATAGGACATGGCTGTCAAGGTGCAAAATTCACAACTAGCAAAATGAATCACCAAAAAAAACTGACACATGCATCCTGGAAAAGAGATGATGCTCCTGTGTGTGAAAGAGTTCAGAATGAGGTTTGGGACAGTGGCTGAAATGAGACCTGCATCAAACAAGGACAAGTTCTTCAGGAAGAAGTACATGGGGGTGTGAAGACACCTGTCCACAGTGACAAGAACGAAGATGAGAAGATTCCCCATGAGAGCCTCCAGGTAGATCAGCAGGAAGAAAAAACCATGGAAGACCTGGAGCTGCTGGCTGTCAGAGAACTGGGTGAGGAAGAAGTCCATCTCCATGGTGAAGTTGTCCATGGTGTCCACTGCATTTATCTCACATGACACCAAGCAAGTGCAGACAAATTCTTCCTGTCTATCAGAACATCTTCACTCCTGTAAGAACTCAACTATGTTCTATTTATTTATTTATTTATTTATTTATTTATTTATTTATTTATTTGCTAGTCGTGGGCTTTAGCTCAGGGCCTGAGCACTGTCCTTGGACTTTCTCAAGGTTACAGCTCTACCACTTCAGCCTCAGCACCACTTCCAGCTTTTTTCTATGCATGTGATAGCAAGGAATCGAACCCGGGTCTTCATGCATGCTAAGCAAGCACTCTACCACTAGGCCAAACTCCCGGCCTACTATGTTCTATTTATAAAACACAATTGCTTTTACTTTCGTAAATTCATTTTCAGATTCTGTGACAATGAAGTGTCATTGTCAATATGTGTTAGAACAATATATGGTGGGAGAATCAATTAGACACAGTTCACGTGAAAAAATAGTTTTTCATTGATCCTGGTAATAATTATGTCTGCATATCAACTTTACCCTAAATTATTAACTAATTTTTTTCAAAAATAAAATAATGACTGTAGCATACTGAATTTATAAATCAAGTTCAGTCTTTTTTTACCAAGAAGAAAAGTATTGTCTTTCATACTTAGTTATTGGTGGTGAGACCTACAGTCCAGCCACTATCATTGTTAATAGGGAGGTCCCTTAAAGGAATGTGGGACCCCCGTATGATCTATCCATACCCATTCTGGATGTATACACAAACTCATCAGAGTCAGCATACTATAGATACTCTTTTTTATATTATTGTAGAGTTTATATTGTGCATTGTATATATATATATTATTTTATTGTTAGGGGGATGTATATAGTAGTTACAGTTACATACATCAGGTAGTGGGTACATTACTTCTTCCACACTGATACTCTTCCTTCCCATGTTTTTCTCACACTTTCCGTCCTACTCTCCCTACCCCTCTAGATATTTGTATATATCCATGTATATTACACGAGCATCACAATGGAAAGTTTATATAATCAGTCTAGGTCTACAAATAGGAATATGATGAACAGATAAGGGAAATGTGAGATATACCCATATATATTCCCAGATACAATAGTTTTACATATATATGAATAAATATGAGCATATATTCATATATTTATGCGTATATACGAATATTCATATATATAATCATAAGAATTAATCTTCATATGAATATTATATAATTTTCAGGAGACTATTATGAACTTGAAATCAACATGTTAATGAAACAAGACATTCCGACAAAGACAGGCATCACTTATTTTCTCTCCTCTATATAACCTGGGGTAACAATCACTCGATATATGGCTTTTGTTTCTATATCCTGGTGGTCCTGAAATTTAGTATCATAGTATATGGCCTTATGTATCTCAGATTTCTCTCATCTCTTTTTCTGTCCCTTGGTTATCTCATATTTTTACAGTGTTTCACCTTGTTATCTGATATATTGGATATATGCATATTTGGTTATTTGAATTCAGATAGGGAAGGGGGAAAACAAGATGAGGGGAGGGGTCGGAGGAGGGAAATGGGGACCAAGACATAAGAAATGGTATCAACGTATGTGAAGTAATGCACCTTCTATCTGATGAATATAATGTAACCCTTCTATTAATTATAATAATAATACATGAATAAAAGAAAACTGAAGAGAATTAATCTATTGGGTAATCAGAAAACATACTCAGTTTTTGTTGGAGAAATAGTATTGAATTTCCCATTTAGATGTCCAAATTTCATTTTTCCCATCATGCTTATATCTGTGCTCATATATAATAACCTTGAGAAAGTTCAAGGACAGTGATCAACCCTGAGCTCAAACCCAGGACTGGCAAAAAAAAGGTTTTTTAAAAGCTAATATATAAAAATTCTTAAAATGAGATTTATGGTTATGTGGATATTGGTGTAATAACATTTATGGATGATGAGCAGTATATAAATATGCACCCAATATGCACCATACTAACTATTCCCCACCAGAAGTTTGTTTATAAATGTATTAATGTACATTCTCTATTCTTTTCTCTGTCTCTCTCTGTCTCTTTGTGTTTCTGTTTCTCTTTTCCTCTGGCCCCTCTCCCTCCTTCATAATCACAACATTGGTATCACTTATTATTAGTATTAACATGAAATCACATAATATAAAATCCTAACTGCTAAAACAATGTTACCGATAGTCAACAAAATTCCCAATTATTTATACAAAGTAGAATTACAAAACTAAAGAGCTGCTTCCCTGACGAAACCTTCAGCCTTGAATAGGGATGAATAATTTAATGAGAAAAAATGGCATATAAGAATTCTTTCATGTAGATAATAAAGGATAATTTTAGTTGAAAAAGTTTTTCAAATAATAAATTAGACTTAAAAATGTTTTTTGCTACTTACCTCATCTGATATCTATTGAAGTTGCCAAGCTTTATTAGATGTGGGAGAGAGGAATTCACAGTGGCCTGGGTGAAATAGCAGAATTTTCAGAAGACTTGAAGGAGTGGGGCCCATATATTAAGGTGAGAAAATTACTTTAACCAGAAGTAGAATCCAGCAAGAAAATTAATAGCATATGTAATAATTGAAAGGCTCATCAAGTGGACATCTTGAATAGATGATTTTCTGAAGGATAACATAGTGTAACTGTGTGCTTATGGATCACACTGGAAATTGTAGCTATTCATAGGGTTGAGAACTGAGGATCACGATTCAAATGCAGCCCTGGCAGGAAACTCCATGAGACTCTTATCTACAATAAACAATCAAACCTGAAAGTGGATCTGTAGCTCAAGTGTTCTAGCATTAGCCTTGAGCAAAACAAAATGAAAAGAAAAAAAAAAGCAAAACAAAAAAAAAAAAAAAGAAAGGAAAAAAACACCTCAAGGGCAGTGCATAGGCAGTGAGTTCCAGCTGAAGGATCAGCATACACACACACACACACACACACACACACACACACACACACACACACACAGAGTTAAATGTGAAAGGCCATTCCCTTAGAGGAGCCCTGGTCCAAACAGTTAAGAAGTCCTGACATTCCTACAGATTGTACAGTAAGTTATAATGCATTATCATAAAAAAGGATCACTACTACACTGTTGGTGGGAGTGCAAACTCATTCAACCACTATGGAAAGCAGTGCCTCAAAAGGCTAAACATAGAACTCCCCTATGACCCAGCAATTCCACTACTTGGCATTTACCCAACCATCCAGAAACTAGGGCATACTAAATCCACTAGCACAACAATGTTCATTGCAGCACTATTCACCATAGCAAAGATATGGAACCAACCTAGATGTCCCTCAGTTGATGAATGGATCAACAAGATGTGGTATTTGTACACAATGGAATTCTATGCTGCTGTCAGAAAAAAAACGACATGGTCCCATTTGTTAGGAAATGGAAAGACTTAGAAAAACCCATATTAATTAAAGTAAGCCAGACTCAAAGGAACTTAGGCTCAATGGTTTCCCTCATTTGTCATAATCAGTAGAAACCTTGGGCTCTACTAGCAGAGATTTGCAATACAGCAAAACCTTGATACATAAGGCCATATAGTATGAAGCTAATTGAAAGGACCTCTAGGATATTGAAACAAAAGCCATATAAAGAATGATTGTTGTCCTTAATGTACTGTTACCTCTCATCTCTTTTGCTGTCCCTTGGTTATCTCACATTTTAACAGTATCTCACTTTGTTATCTGATATATTGGATATATTTGTATTCGGTTATTTGAAATTGGATAGGGAAGGGGGGAAACCAAGAAGGGGGTTGTGGGGGGGCCGGTAATGGGTACCAAGACATGTGAAAGGATATCAATGTATGTGAATTAATGCACCTTCTATCTGGCAAATATCATGTAAACCTTTTATTAATTACAACATAAAAATATTAAACAATAAAAATAAAAAACATGTTAGTATATATTAGGTGTATTAGGTGAATTCAGTATTATTTTCAAACTTAATACATGACCCAATCAACTCATCTCCTCTACCTCTCTCCTTTATCCCCTATCCTCTGTGTGTGTGTGTGTGTGTGTGTGTGTGTGTGTGTGTGTGTGCGCGCGCGTGTGTGTGTGTGTATGTGTGTGTGTGTTGGTCCTGGGGTTTGAACTCACAATCTAAGCTCGATCCCTGAGATTTTTGTTCAGGACAAGTGTAGCAGCACCATTCCTGGCTGTTCCTGAGTAGTTAATTAGAGGTAGTCGAATAAATAACTCTTACACACTTGACTACTAGGGATGGTTTCAAATGGCAATCCTCAGATCTCAGCCTCCTGAGTAGGATTACAGGAGTGAGCCACCAGCACCTGGCTTCTCTACATTAATAAAGAAAAACTTTCATCAGGTTTATTAATGTACTGAAATGATTTTGATCATATTCACTTTCTTTCACCCTCTCCTTTGGCTCTCCTCGCTTCACAGGTACCTGAATCCTAATTGAACCTGTTATTCTGTATTTATTCAATTCTTGCTTAATTTACCAAGTTCAGTGTCTATAAAAGACACTTTCATACGTAATTTTTATATTGTATTTCATTTCCTTTAAAACCTCATAACAATCATATCACAAATACTGGAATTATCCCTATATCATGCATGGTGAATGTGGTTTAGTCATCTTAAAAGTAACCTTTCGGCACACAGGTAAACAGTGAGTAAAGACAGCTCTCAGCTATCTTCAATTATTTTTTGTATAAAGTTATTCTCTGTGAAAGCAAACTGATTAATATTAAATCTAATTTTAGTAAAGAATTATGATGTGCAAGTGACTTTTATTTTCCTTCTTTTAAATATAAATTTAGGTTCAGGTCATATTAAAACACAACATACACCAACATTCCTACAGAATTAATCTTCCATCATGGCTACCAGTTTCAGTGTGGCAAACTCCAGAAAGGAGTCTGAGTAGTTCTTACACAAAGAAATGACAGGGCTGGGAATGTGGTTAGTGGTAGAGTGTTGGCCTAGCATTCATGAAGCCCTGGGCTCAATTCCTGAGTACCATATACACAGAAAAAGCCAGCAGTGGCATTGTGGCTGAAGTGGTAGAGTGCTAGCTCCCGGGCACTGAGTTCAAGCACCAGGACTGTCAGAAAAAAAGAAAAAAGAAAAAAGAAAGTGGGGCAGGAAGGAAGGAAGGAAAGAAGGAAGGAAAACACCTATTTTCTAAGTAGCAATGCCAGATATCCCGAAATCATCATTCAACCTTTTATAAATACATAAATTGTCTACATAATACACAATATATACTGATGTAATGCATAAGAAAAGTATATATATATATATATATATTATTTTTTTGCCTGTCCTGGGGCTTGAAATCAGGGCCTGAGCACTGTCCTTGGGCTTTCCTCAAGACCAGCTTGAATAAGTGAATAATAAACTCAGCTAAGCTATATAAAATATATGTGTTTGTGTTTATATATTAGGTACAGAGTTTATATGTATTATATATTATAGATGTACAAATATGTTTGCATATTTGTAAAACCATATTTATTACATATTTGTACATATTTACTACATAATAATAATGAATTAAGTTATCTAGATAGATATAGTTGTTCATTTATGGGAGACAGAGACAATTATGTATTCTTTTTACAAAGAAATACAAAGTACAAGGCAATATGATTTCTCCAAAATATTCACCAATTATTAAATGTCAAGTAATCCAAGACTACTGCGTTTAGCAATTTCTTAGATTATTTACATATAGCACCTATGCTATGTTTTACATGATATAAAAATTAAGCAAAATAATACTGAAATAACTTTTTAAACAAATAAAAGAAACATTAAAAGAAGTATTTACCAAATTTTATTAATATTGTACTTTACTCACAGTTCTTACTATAGCTATTTTGGGAGGGGCAGTAATGGGTTAGAACTCGGGCTTTGCATATGTTAGATAAAGTGCTCTATCACTTGAGCCATGGTTCTTTGTTTTTTAATCTGATTATTTTGGTGATGAGGCTTAGGCTTATGCCAAGACTTGCATGGACTGTGATTTCCTATTAAGAGTTTCTGTATAGCTGATGTCACAAGCTTATACCATCATTCCCAGTTGTTTTCATTGAGTCTCATGATCTTTCGTGTTTGTGCTTACCTGTAAGAACAATTCTTCCAATCATATCCTCCCATGTAATTCTGGGATAACTAGCATGTACCATGTCATCCAGCAAGTGAAATTATACCATACTCCACAGGACATTTGAAATTCAGTAAACTCTATACAAGAAGTAATGTGATTTTCTGTAATTTGCTATTTTCCTTCAAGTAATTATTAGTTTTTGTCTGAATTATTCTTTTTACAAAACAACTGATTTCACATACATAAACATATGGACTTCTGAATTGATAGTCTTGTTAGTTTGACTATAGTTTCCTTTCTATTAAAAAAAATCATAGATCATTGTGAAATTCTAATGTGAATAAGAAGGAGGACAAAAACACAGGAGTTATCACTGCATACTCACAGTTAAGGATTCATCTTAACCTAAAGAAGAGAGCAAAGCTTTCTCATTAATTTTTCCAAATAAAAGCCTAAAGATGACATAACTTCAGGTAGATAAAATCCTCCATATATTTTTTAAATGGCTCATTTGTATTCTCTTGTCTACAGTGTGGGCCTTTTCTTGCATCACAAGCAAAGTCTCTGGGAACTCATTTCTTTATGGCCCAGGGGAAATTTCTGTCAGGTAATAATCTATAGAGGACAGGAAACAGGACCCAATTAAAATCCAAAAATTCACACAGCATTGAAGAATAGAATTAGTGTTAGCTATTAATGCTTAGAGTTGATAACTCATTTATAGGACTGGTAAGCTTAGGGAACATAAGTAAATCTTAATAATTTGAAGACTGTTTTGGAATCATCTGTGCAAACCTACCTTAAGACAACATTCTGTATTTTAATCATTCCAGATAAATTGACCTCAGTCATCCTCTATATAGAATACAGGCACTCAAAACATACACACACACACACACAGACATACACACCCTCACAGAGAGAGCAACAGAGAGAGAGAGAGAAAGACATACAGATACAAAGAAATTATAGAGTGATTTAGTCATGAGAAAAATTTGAAGAATGAAATGGAAACTATTTAATTTACAATGTCAAAATAGGGTTTGGCCTAGTTGATTAGTGGAAATGTACCTGTGTAGTAAGTCCAAGGTCCTGGAGAAAATGCAAAGTTTAACTCCTCCAAAAATGTCAAAATATTTATGAAAATACAGGATTTGGGAAGTGGTGCTGTGGCTCAAGTGGTAGGGCAGTAGCCTTGAGCAGAAGAGCTCAGGGACAGCAACCGGGCCCCAGAGTTCAACTCCACAACAGAAAAAGGACTTTTCTGCCTAGGCTGGCTTTCAGCCACAATCCTCAAATCTCAGTCCTCCTGAGTAATTAGGATTAGAAGCATGAGCCACTGATGCCCAGCTAATTTTCAGGGTTTTTTTCCCCCTTTTCTTTTCTTCTTTTTTTTTTTTCAGTTATAGGACTTGAACTCTTCGCTTGGGCTTTTCAGGTCAAGGATACTGCCCTAGCCCTTGAGCCACAGCACCACATCCAGTTTACTAGTGGTTAACTGGAGTTAAGGGTCTCATGGACTTCAGTGCCCGGGCTGGCTTTGAATTGCAATCATCACATTTCAGCTTCCTGAATAGCTAGGATTACAGGTATGAGGCACTTCTCCCAATATCCCACTTTCTAAAACAACTTACTCGATTTTTTTTCACCAGCATTTCCCCGCCATCCCCATTTCCCCATTGAATTCTTTTTTGGGGCGACCTGCAAAGTCCTTCATTTTTTTCATATGTTTTATTGTAATTACTAGAAAGGTTACATTACATTCACCAGATAGAAGGTGCATTACTTCACATACATTGATACCCTTTCTCATGTCTTGGCCCCAATTTCCCTCTGCCCATGCCTGCTGCTGAACTAGTTTTCCTCCTTTCCCTAACCCACTTCAAATTACCAAATATACATACATACAATATATCAGATAACCAGGTGAAATGCTGTAAAAATATGAAATAAACAAGGGATAGCAAAAGAGAGGAGAGATAACATAGTACATTAAAGACAACAATCACTCATTATATGGCTTTTTTTTCTATATCCTGATGTCCTTGCATTTAGCGTCATACTACATAGCCTTATGCATCTAGATTTTGTTCTATTGTGAATCTCTGCTAGGAGAGCCCAAGGTTTCTATTGCTTATGACAAATCAGGAAAACCATTGAGCTTATGTTTCTTTGAGTCTGGCTTACTTCACTTAATATGATGTTTTTCCTAAGTCTTTCATTTCCTTACAAACGGGGCAATTTTATTCTTTGTGACAGCAGCATAGAATTCCATTGTGTATAAATACATCCTGTTGATCCACTCATCAACTGAGGGACATCTGAGTTGGTTCCATATCTCTGCTATGGTAAATAGTGCTGCAATGAACTAGTGCCAGTGGATTTAGTATGTCCTTGTTTCTGCACGAGTGGGTAATTGCCAAGTAGTGGAATTGCTGGGTCATAGGGGAGCTCTATGTTTAGTCTTTTGAGGAACTGCCATACTGCTTTCCAAAGTGGTTGAAAGAGTTTGCACTCCTACCAACAGTGTAGTAGTGATGCCTCCTGGCCACATACCCTCCAGCATCTGTTGTTATTAGATTTCTTGATCCTGGCCATTCTAACTGGAGTGACATGGAATGTTACAGTTGTTTTGATTTGCATTTCTTTTCTGGCCAGGATAAGTCGAGCATTTCTTCCTGTGTCTATAGGCCAATCTTATTTCTTCCTCAGTGAAGATTCTCTTTATGTCTTTGGCCCATCCTTTAATGGGATGGTATTTTCTTTGGAGATTAGTTTGGGAGTGATTCAATTTTTTGAGCTGTTGATATATTTAGATATGAGGCCTTTGTCCATTGTATGGTTAGTGAAGATCTTCTCCCACTCTGTAGGCTTTCTAGTTAATTTGCTAGCTATGACCTTTGTCATTCAGAAACTCTGCAGTTTAGTGCAGTCCCACTTATCCAGCCTTTCTCTGATTTGTTGTGTTTCTTGGTCCATATTAAGAAAGTTTTTACCTGTGCCAAGGAGACATAATGTATCTCCTATTCGTTCTTATAAATTTTTTGGTGTATCTTCTTTTACCTCCATATCTTTGATCCATTTGGAGGTAAACCAGTTCTGCCAGCACCACTTGTTGAAGATGCTGCCTTTCTGCCATTTTATATTTTTGCTCCTTTATCAAAGATTAGGTGGCCATAGGTCTGGGTCCTTAGTTCTATTCCATTGGTCTTCAGGCCTGTTCTTGTACCAGTACCAAGCTGTTTTGGTCACTATAACTTGGATAATAGAGTCTAAAGTTTGTTATTGAAATTCCTCCTGCGCTGTTCTTTCTGCTGAGAATTGTTTTTGCTATACAGGGTCTTTTATTATTCATTATAAAATGTTAGATTGCCTCTTATATTTCCTTAAAGAATGACACTGGGGTATGGATGGGTATTGCATTGAATTTTTAGATAGCCCTCGACAGGATTGCCATTTTCACAATGTTAATTCTTCTGATCCAGGAGCATGGGAGGTTTTTCCATTTCCTTAGTTCTGTTTTAATTTCCTTTTTCAGGGTTTTAAAGTTTTCCTCAAAAATGTCCCTTACATTCCTAGTTAAGTTAATACCTAGATACTTTATTTTCTTTGAGGCTATTGCAAAAGGAGTTGCTTTACTGATTGTTGCCTCATTCCTCTAAGAAGGCAGATGTTTTTTGAGGGTTAGTTTTATACTCTGCTTCCTTGACAAAGTTTTGAATCAGCTCACGAAGCTTGAGATTGAAGTCTACAGTGGTCTTTAAATACAGAATCATGTCATTTGCAAAGAAGGAAAGTTTCCCTTCCCTATTTGGATCCCCTGTATGCTTGCTTTTTGCCTCATTGCTTGGGCTAGGAATTCTAATACTATGTTAAAGAGGAATGGAGACAGTGGGCATCCTGAGTTTAGAGAGAATGGCTTTAGCTTTTCACCATTAAGTATAATGCTAACTGTGGTTTTGTCATACACAGCCTTTATTATACTGTACTCTCCCCAGTTATGTAGTTCTTTTTCAAATAGTTGCATTAAATAACACATTCAACTATTTACATCATAACACAAAGATCCTATGAGTGTTTAAACCCGTGTCTAGCAATAATGAACTAAACATATCAGTCAGGCTTTCTGTATATTAGTCTATTTTTTTCCCCATAACAATTGTAAAGTATTAGCTTCTGCAGAACTTTCCATGCAGATGCTTTGATTTCCTTATTTTTCAGACTGTATATTATCGGGTTCAAAGATGGAGGCATCACAGATTAGAAAACAGACAGTAAAAAATCTACAATATGTGGAGAATCAGGGACTGGCCTCAAATAGGCAGCAGCACCTGTCACCAAAAATGTAATCACAGCTATGAGATGGGGCACGCAGGTAGAGAAGGCTTTGGACCGGCTTTGAAATGATGACAATCTCACCACTGTCTTGAAGACATAAACATATGAAATACCAATGCCCACCAAGCAGAGAAATCCCCATATAAGCCCTATGGTCACACTAACATCGATAGTGACATGAGTCTTAGAACAAGAGATCTTCAGTAGGGAGGGGACATCACAGAAAAACTGTGGAACTTTTTTGGAGCCACAGAAAGATGAAGAGAAAGTTCCAGCTGAGTATAAAACCGCTAAGAGGCTCCCAAACATCCAAGATATAGCTACCATCTGAACACAGACTCCCCTGTTTATGATGACATCATAGCGTAGGGGGTGACAGATGGCCACATAACGGTCATAGGACATGATTGTCAAGGTGCAATACTCAGAACTAGCAAAATGAATCACCAAAAAAACCTGACATACACATCCTGGGAAAGAGATGATGCTCCTGTGTGTGAAAGAGTTCAGAATGAGGTTTGGGACTGTGGCTGAAATGAGACCTGCATCAAACAAGGACAAGTTCTTCAGGAAGAAGTACATGGGGGTGTGAAGACACCTGTCCACAGTGACAAGGACGAAGATGAGAAGATTCCCCATGAGAGCCTCCAGGTAGATCAGCAGGAAGAGAAAGCCATGGAAGACCTGGAGCAGCTGGCTGTCAGAGAACTGGGTGAGGAAGAAGTCCATGTCCACAGTGAAGTTGTCCATGGCGTCCACTGCATTTATCTCACATGAGACCAAGCAAGTGCAGACAACTTCTTCCTGTCTATCAGAACATCTTCACTCCTGTACGAAATCAACTACGTTGTACTTATAAAACTCAATCATTTTTTCTTGTGTAAATGCATGTTTAGGTTCTGTCATACAGAAGTATCATTGTCAATATGTGTTTGAGCAACATATGGTGGGAGCGTCAATTACACAGAGTACAAATATGCAGCTCATATGAACCATACTAACTATTCCCCACCAGAAGTTTGTTTATAAATGTATTAATGTACATTCTCTATTCTCTGCTCTGTCTCTCTCTGTCTCTGTGTCTCTGTTTCCTCTTCCTCCTCTCCCTTCTTCATAATCACAACATGGTTATCACATGCTAGTATTATTGAGGTGAAATCAGATAATATAAAATCCTAAGTGCAAAAACAATGTTACTAATAGTCAACAAAATTACAAATTATTTATGCAAAGTAGAATTATAGAACTGATGAGCTACTTCCTTGACTAAACATTCATCCTTAGGTAGAGATGAATAATTTAGTGGAAAAAATGGCATATAGGAATTCTTTCATGCAGATAATAAAGGATAATTTTAGTTTTTAAAATAATAAAAATTCTTTACTTCTTACCTCATCTAGTATCTATTAAGTGGCCAAGCCTTCTCAAATGTGGAAGAGAGGAATTCACAGTGGCCTGGGTAACATAGCAGAAGTTTCAGAAGACTTTAAAGGGCAGGGCACATATATTAAGGTGAGAAAAATAGCTTTTAACCATAAATAGAATCCAGCAAGGAAATTGATAGCATATCTCATTATTGAAAGGCTCAGGAAGTGGACATCTTGAAAAGATGATTTTTCTGAAGGATAAAATTGTGTAGCTGTTTGCTCATGAATCTCATGTGTAATTTTAACTATTCATTAAGTTGAGAACTGAGGGTCAGGATTCAAATGCAGCCCTGACAGGAAACTCCATGAGACTCTTATCTACAATAAACAATCAAACCCGAAAGTGGATCTATAGCTCAAGTGTTAGAACTTTAGCCGTGAGCAAAACAAAATGAAACAAAACAAATGCAAAACAAAACAAAACAAAATTCCAGGATATATGAATTGAGTTCAAGCTGAAGGATCAGCATACACACACACACACACACACACACACACACACACACTCACACTTGAATTTGAGAGGCCTGAGGGAATTAATTGCTGAACCAACCTTCTCTTAGAGGAGCAACCCTGGTCCAGACAGTTAAGAAATCCTGATATTTCTATAGAATGTACAGTAACATATGATGCATTGTATTAAAAAACATATTAGTATATATTACTTATATTAGGGGAATTTAGTGTTAGTTTCATATTTAATACACAACCCAGTCAACTCATCTCCATCTCTCTCCTTTATCCCCTGTGTGTGTGTGTGTGTGTGTGTGTGCGTGTGTGTGTGTGTGTGTTGGTCCTGGGGCTTGAACCCATAATCTAAGCTCAGTCCCTGAGCTTTTTTATTCAGGGCAACTGGAGCAGCACCACTTCTGGCTGTCTGATAGACTTGACTACTAGGGATGGTTTCAAATGGCAATCCTCAGATCTCAGCCTCCTGAGTAGGATTACAGGAGTGAGCCACCAGCACCTGGCTTCGCTACATTAATAAAGAAAAACTTTCATCAGGTTTATTTATGTACTGAAATGATTTTGATCATATTCACTTTCTTTCACCCTCTCATTTGGCTCTCCTCGCTTCACAGGTACCTGAATCCTAATTGAACCTGTTATTCTGTATTTATTCAATTCGCTTTTAATTTACCAAGTTCAGTGTCTATAAAAGACACTTTCATATGTGATTTTTATATTGCATTTCATTTCCTTTAAAACCTCATAACAATCATATCACAAATACTGGAATTACCATTATATTATGCATGGAGAATGAGGTTTAGTTGTCTTAAAAGTAACCTTCCTGCACACAAGTAAACAGTGAGTAAGACAGCTCTCAGCTATCTTCAATTATTTTTTGTATAAAGTTATTCTCTGTGAAATCAAATTGATTAATATTAAATCTAATTTTAGTAAGAATTAAGATGTGCAAGTGGCTTTTATTTTCCTTCTTTTAAATACAAATTTAGCTTCAGGTCATATTAAAACACAACATACACCAACATTCCTACAGAATTAATCTTCCATCATGGCTACCAGTTTTAGTGTGGCAAACTCCAGGAAAAACAAAGGAGTCTGAGTAGCTTCTTGCACAAAGAAATGACAGGGCTGGGAATGTGGCTTAGTGGTACAGTGTTTGCCTAGCATTCTTGAAGGCCTGGGTTCAATTCCTGAGTACCATATACTTAGAAAAAGCCAGAAGTGGCATTGTGGCTCAAGTGGTAGGCCCTGAGTTCAAGCTCCAGGACTGTCAAAAAAATGGAAATAATGAAAAAAGAAAGAAAGTGAGGAAGGAAGGAAGGAAGGAAGGAAGGACGGAAGGAAGGAAGGAAGAAAGGAAGAAAAACAACTATTTTTCTAAGTAGCAATGCCAGATGTCTTGAAATCATAATTAAATATTTTATAAAGGCATAAATTGTCCTCATGATACCTCATGATATACTGATGTATAAGAAAAGTTTATATATATTTTTTTATTTTTTTGTCAGTCCTTGGGCTTGAGCTCAGAGCCTGAGCACTGTCCTTGGTTTTCCTCAAGTACAGCACTCTGCTGCTCAAGCCATAGCACTGCTTCCAGCTTTTTTTTCAGTGTATGTGGTACAGAGGAATCAAATCCAGAGTATCATGCATCCTAGGCAAGCACTCTTCCATTAGGCCAAACTCTTGGCCCCAAGAAAATGTTTTTTAAGTTTCTTAAAATGAACACTGGAAAGAAATTCAGATTTTACCTGGATTAACTTCATGCTGCAATGCTCTTACATGTAAAACAGAATTTTTTGCATGTTCATAAGATCATAATGTCCTACAATCTTATGAAGTATCAGTATTCAAATACATCCAACAATTCTAAATGCTAAGATGTCCCTTTTTTGTAGAGATCTTGTATTACCCATTAGGTGGAAGAGAAAGTCAGGGAGTTTTAAGTGGACTGAAGTCATTTCACTCTTTCTAATGAGGTTGAAGAAGCTTTCACTTCACTCTGCATCATCCTCTGGGAAACAATGGACTGAATAGAGAGTTCTTCTGGGACCATGATGCAGTTATTCATGTAACCTCCAGGGTTCCACTAGAGGAAGTTGTGTGTGCCCAGGAGCCCTGACCCTCTCACCTCCCACTTTATTAGCTCTTACTATGGCTTTGCCCATAGGGTCACTGAGTGTTCAACTGACTCCAGATGAGAAAAACACCATGCAGTGCCAGTATATTCTGATTTCTACTGTATGTTTTAACTTTGTTCATTTATATTTGATATATCAAGAAATTTTGATAGAGCCCTGTGCCAATGGCTCACCACTGTAATGATAGCTATTCGGGAGGCTGAGAAATGGGCATGAAAGTCAATGAGACTCTTATCTCCAGTTTACCACTAGAAAACTGGAAGTGGAATGCTATGTCCCAGATGGTAAAGAGTTAGCCTTGAGCTGAAGAGCATAGGGAAAGAACCCAGGCTTTGAATTCAAGCACCATGACCAACAATCAACAAAAAAAAAGGAAAGAAAGAAAGAGGAAAAAGAAAGAGTGAGAGAAAACGAAAGGAAAGGAAGAAAGAAAGAAAAAAGAAAGAAGCAAAGAAAGGAAAGGAAAGAATAGAGAAAGAAGGAAAGAAAATAAAACCAGGATGAAGTTTATACTGTTAAAAAAATAACTACTAATGTTGTAGAGAGTAAAACTTAGGGACAGTGCCCATGTGCAGAATTCAAGCTCCATGACCAACAAAGAAGAGGACGAGGAGGAGGAGAAGGGAGGGGGGGAAGAGGAGAAAAAGTGATCAGATTAGACATCAATATTTACAGCCAACTTTACAAATATATTTATTTCCATATTTGTTAATGTATAATTACATATAACATATATAATATGATCTCGATTAATTTATAACACATATAATGCAAACTTTAATACATTATCCAAAGAAAGAAGTAGGAAATGGATATACACAGGAGTCAAGTTTCTGTCTTGCGCTTGAATTAAGCTAGTGCAGATATGAAGAATATCATGATAGATAATTTTTTATAATACATGAGTTTAATAACCTCCTTAGCAAATTTGGGGTAGGAGGAATGCACATTATAGAAGTGAAGAATTCCATTGCTAACTTAACAGTTAATGTCAGAAATTCGATTATTATCCTAAAAGTACCACATACAGAGAAAAAAAACTTGGAACTGGTGCTGAGGTTGAAATGCTAGAGCTCTAGCCTTGAAAAAGCCCAAGTACAGTGCCCACAATCTGGGCTCAAACCCAGGACTGGCAAAAAAAAAAAAAGAATGTGGTTCTGTGGCTCAAAGGGGTACAGTGTTAGCCTTGAGCTGAAGAGCTCAAGGACAGTGCCCAGGACCAGAATTCAAGCCCCACAACCAACAAAAAATGATTATAGTAAACTATAAAGACATATATTTGATATACAGATGTCAACTATTTTTCAAGTTAAAATGAAAATAAAAATAAGATATTAGTGCACAGACTGAAAAATGCTAATCACATAAAGAACACACTTAAAAATTAGGAAAATATTAAAATTTCTTCAACTAGATAACAAATATCTGTGAAAGTTCCATTGTGTGCCATACCAGAAATGAACACATAGATGGGGATTATAGTGCTGTAATATGCAAATAAGTCTAGATATCAGTATATGTAATTATTGAAAGTCTTTAAGATATATACTGACAAGGGACATGGCCAGGAGCGATCGCTACTACATTGTTGGTGAGAGTGTAAACTCCTTCTGTCACTCTGGAAAATAGTATGGCATTTTCTCAAAAGACTAAACATAGAACTCCCCTATGACCCAGCAATTCCACTACTTGGCATTTACCCAATCCTCCAGAAACAAAGACATACTAAAGCCACTAGCACAGTAATGTTCATTGCAGCACTATTTGCCATAGCAAAGATATGGAACCAACCCAAATGCCCCTCAGTAGATGATTGGATCAAGAAAATGTGATACTTATACACAATGGAATTCTTTGCTGCCATCAGAAAGAATGACATTGCCCCATTTGTTAGGAAATGGAAAGACTTGGAAAAAATCATATTAAGTGAAGAAAGCTAGACCCAAAGGAACATAGGCTCAATGGTTTTCCTCATTTGTAATAATTAGTACATATCTAGGACTCTCCTAACAAAGGATTATAATAGAACAAAACCTAGATACATAAGGCCATGTGAGATGAGACTAAATGAAGGAATCTCTAGAATATGGAAACAACAGCTTTATCTTGAATGATTGTTATTCTTAATGTACTGTTATTTTTCTTCTCTTTTGTTGCCCTTTGGTTAATCTCATATTGTTATTGTATCTGACTTTGTTATCTAGTATATTGTATATATGTTTATTTTATTATTTTAAGTAGGAAAGGGATGGGAGGAAAACAAGATGACTGGGAGGGGGTGAAGGAGGGAACTGGTGACAAAAACAGAAGGGGTATCACTGTGTGAGAAATAATACACCTACTATCTGGCTAATGTAACTGTAATGCCTCTATTCATTACCTCAATAATAAAAAATGAAATGAGAAAAACATAAGATAAAATAAAGAATACACATACATTTTAAAAAAAGGTATATATTTATAAGTATATATACTCACTTACAATAACATATATGGACCTAGAGTATATTATACAGAGTGACATGTCCATACCTCAAACACATAGTAGAACATATATCCATTTATATGAGGAATACCACTATTTAATTTACTGAAATAAATGGAAAAGAGACATTTACTAAAGGCTATGCTTTGGGGGCCAATGGAAGAATGTTCATCAGGGAAATTTTACAATAAAAAATTAAATACAGGCCTGCGAGTTTGGACTGTTGGTAGAGTGTTTGCCTAGCATGCACGAAGACCTCGATTTGATTCCTCAGTAACACATACATAGAAAAAAAAGGCAGAAATGGTGCTGAGGCTCAAGTGGTAGAGCTCTAGCCTTGAGAAAGTCCAAGGACAGTGCTCAAGAACTGATCTCAAGCCCAGGACTATATAAAAAACATTAGCTACAATTTAAATAAAAAATTAAAATAGAAATCAATTACAAAATGATTTCTATAGTATTGTGTATGTTACAAATGTATACACTTATATACACATTGCTGTATACCTATACACATTGTTATATACATATAGAATATACATATTTACATGAATATACAATTACATGTAATTCCATAGTATTCAATAATCATATATACAAAATATATAAAATTAAATTCACTTATTTTTATTTTTTAAGAGATAAACACATTAACTTTATTACTGATAAAGTTGATATCAGGGAATGTGGCTTAGGTATACGGGACAATAATACGTTTTCTAATACTAAACCTTCAAAATAGATACTCAATTTAAGGTAGATTCACATAAATTCAGTTATTTTTAATTGCATATGTACATCAAAAGTTCAACATATACCTCATAAATATTTAAATTATGAGTTAAATATAGAAAACCCAACTTGACAAAATTTAATGTACAATTATTCATGTGTGAAGTTGTTGGGGGCTGACTGTGAGGTCAGTGACTTTGACTGTGGAGTCAGTGACCTTGAACCTGCACAATTGTGTACACAAGGAAGTGGCTCTTATCAGGATAACTTTAAGCAATGTTAATCACTTATTATCAGGATAACTTTAGGCAATGTCAGTCACTTCTTATTAGGATAACTTTAGGCAATGTCAATCACTTCTTATCAGGATGACTGGGCAATGTCAATGCTTCTTATCAAGATGACTTTGGGCAATGTTAATCCCTTCTCATTTATCCTATTTACGACTTGATTACAGTAGCCCCTGGCAGTTCCCTAATTTTAAGAAGAGTATTTAAAGTTGGAACTTGAAATAAACTGGGCTACAGTCCTAAGCGACAATCTTAAGCTCATGGCCCTACTGTCTTAGGCTAGAGTCTTGGGCTGTTGATTTAGGCTGTAGTCCTCCAGAACCCCATCTGTTTGTCTGTTTTCTATTTTCTTAGTCCCTACCCCCTATTTCAGGAATCCCGATTCACTGCTGGCTGGCTTTGGCATGATGTATATGATATTTAAATATAAATATAAACGAACACAATTTAAAAGAATAATTTAAAATATTCTAGTATATAATGTGTCTATTAATATATTTAACTTGTAGCAAAATATTGAACCAAAACAGACAAATCTAGCATCATAAATATATTAACAATGTATTTTGAAAAATACATACTTCTCCAGTAATTGACGGGAAGTTTTTCAAATGGGCCAATGCATCAATAGTAATACCAGAACATAAAAGTCAATGGCTTTGTTGAGAAAGAGAAAAAGGATATCTGTAGGTACAGAATAAATTCTAGAGAATGAAGAGAAGAATGTTTGGGAACAAAGAAACATCATTTTCCTTCAGTGGTTTAGAAAACACAGTTCTTTTTAACAAACAATACTATTGTACAAAATAAGCAGACAGTGCACATAACCCAAGATTGCTGTTAAAAGGTACAGCAACAGCTTACAAATTTTGGGGCCCCCAAACATTTCCTTTTACTATTGCCCTTAAAGCTCCTTTCACGTCTTTGTTTCTCAGAGTATAAATAAGAGGGTTTAAAAGTGGAGTGACTACGGTGTAGAAAAGAGAAACAAACTTTCCCTGGTTTTTAGACCTACTGTTGGCTGGTTGAAGGTACATGAAGATGATGGTCCCATAGAAAATAATGACAACCACCAGATGAGACGAGCACATGCCAAAGGCCTTTTTGTGCCCTGCAGCTGATTTGATCCCCAGCACAGCTAGAGTTATGAAGCCATAGGAGGCAAGGATGAGTGACACCCTGACAATCAGGAAGACCACACTGGCCACAAAGAGCTCTGCCTCAATTGAAAATCGTGTCCACACAGGCCAGTTTGATGAGCACTGGCACATCACAGAAAATATGACCCAGTTGGCAGTGACCACAAAGAGGCAGCTGCACTGTGAGGGAGCATTGAATCAGGGAGGTTACCAGGCCACTGAGCCAGGCTGTGCCTGCCAGGGATGTACAGAGCTTGGGGTGCATAATGGCTGTGTAGCGCAATGGTTGACAAACTGCAGCATAGCAGTCAAAAGCCATCACTGCCAAGAGAACACATTCAGGTGAACCCAATCTCCTAGCTACATAGAGCTGGGCTCCACAGCCACCATAACTCATGGTCTTGTCTTTTCTGTTCATGGAAACCAGCAGCTGGGGAGCCACACTAGTGGTAAAATAGATGTCAAAAGGGGAGAGATTACTGAGAAAGAAATACATACGAATGTGAAGCTTAGGGTCCAGGAGAGACATTAATATCATGGCAGAATTTCCCAGGATGTTCAGGATGTAAAAATGCAAAATGATTTAAAAAAAAAAAAAAGGAAACTCTCAAGCAGAGGCTGATTTGAAAATCCCAGGAGAAGAAATCCTTTCTCGGAGTTGTTATTGCCTTCTTCCATTTTCTGCAGCTTTGTTCACCATACAACTAATATTTCTGACAAAGAAGGTAATGAGCGAAACATTGATAATCTGCGATATTGTCTACTGAGGCTCTTCTAATTAAATATCCCATTGGTAGTATTAAATGATCTATAATACCTTCCATATTCATGAACTCCTCCCCATCTATTTTACCTAATAAGATCTCAAAACTGAAATCTTTAACTTCTCTCCCTCCCCTCCCCCCACCAAGTCTTAGGACTTGAACTCAGCCTGGGCACTGTTGCTGAGCCTCTTTGTGCTGGAGACTAGTACCCTCCCACTTGACCCACAGTGCCACTTCTGGCTTTTTGGATTTATATATTGGAGCTAAGAAGTTCACGGACTACTCTGCCTATGCTGGTTTAAAACCAGGATCCTCAGATCTCAGCCTCTTGAGAAGCTAGGATTATAGGCATGAGGCACTGGCACCAGGCTTTTTAAATCTTTTAAAATATCTATTATATTTAGTTATTCTTCACCTATTTTTGTATGTTTTTCATTTATGTATTTATACATAAATGTTATGCATTTGTGTATTAAAGCAGTAGATGAGTGTTCTTTGTGATGCAAAAGTTTTATTTTATAATTATAAAAATTTTTACCAAGATGACTTGAACAAAACATTTCTTACCAAATTAAAATATGATGCAATCTGTGTATAATGGAAAGTAACCATATATGTATAAAAGAAAATTCTATGAAAAGCCAAATATAAATTAAATTAGATAATTATAATGTATACTACTAGAAATATATAATATGTAGTACAATTTTGTTAAGTACATATAAGACATATTGTTAAATGAGGTGGACAAGGACAATTACACATACAGAGCCTTTATTCAATGTGAGTCAGGAGTATGGCACATATTAAATGCTTCCTTAGCCTGAAAGAAAAGATGATAGAAGGAACAGTACTGAATAAGATGCATTGTTCTCATAAGCTGACATGTCAAATTGAAACTCCTTTTTATAACTACTAAAAGGTAGATACAAGGATAAAAAGAAAAGACTATTAAACTGATGTAAACATTACAATTTGTTATAGCCAATGTTACTGTTTAAAAAAATCTCAAATGCTTCCTGGGTACTGGTGATTCCTACCTATAATTCTAGGGATTCATGAAGCTAACATCTCAGGGTTGTGGGTTTCTTTTATGTGTTTGCCAGTCCTGGGCTTGAGCTCAGGACCTGAGCACTGTCCTTGGACTTTCTCAAGGCTAGACAGAGCTCTAACACTTGACCCTCAGCACCACTTCCAGCTTTTTTCTGTATATATGGTACCAAAGAATCGAACCCAGGGTTTCATGCATGCTAGGCAAGCACTCTACTATTAGGCTATATTCCTGGCCTTTGTGTAGTTGCTACAAGAAATATACTTTTATAAATAAAAAAAAATCCATCATGGTTAGGTGCTTGTGGCGAATGTCTACAATCCTAGCTACTCTGGAGACTCAGATCAGAAACTGAGATCTGAGGATCCCAGTTCCAACCCACCCTAGGTGGGAAAGCCTATGAGAAATTTATCTCCAATTAACCCCAAAAGACCAGTAGTGGAGTTATGGCACAATTGGTATAGTACAAGCCTTGAGCACAAAAGCAGAGAGAGAGAGAGAGAGAGAGAGAGAGAGAGAGAGAGAGAGAGAGAGAGAGAGAGAGAGAGAGAGAGAGAGTGCCAGCCCAGAAAATGAGGTCTAACCAGAAATGGCAAAAAAATCTAAATCTCTCATGACCTACTGAAATAAGTAGTATTATATACTACTTATTATATAAATTATTAAAAATGAGAAAATCCTGGGAACTGGCTGCTCAGATCAGCAAATCCTAGCTATTCAGAAATCTGAGATCTGAGGTGATTCAAAGCCATCAGGGGAAGAAAAGTCTTTGAGACTCTCCAACTAACCACCAAAGAACCTGAAATGGTGCTGTGGATCAATGTAGTAAAGGACTAGTCTTGAGCAAAAGAGCTCATGAACAGGGCCTATGTCCTGAGTTCAAGCCCCAGAACAAGCATCAACGACAGGAACATAAGGACAAAAGAGCCAGTGAAATTAAAAAGTGTTTCATTATATCTTGTAATTAGATAATATGTGAAACCTGCCTTTACCATATAAAAGCAAGTTAAGGTTCGTGTTTCCTTCCTTGTCATTTTGAGACTACAACTAGTGAAATCCATCAGTTCAACAAAAGCACGTTCATTTCTGCCATCAGTGACAAAGATTCAGTTAATCCTATTTGACATAACCACAGTTATTCAGGTCACCTAACTAATATTTGAAAAAGCAGAATGTGACTTTGTTCTTCCCAAATCTATATAATGAGGGTTGTGGAAATTTTTTAGATTACAGATGGATCAAGTCTGGGGACATGCTTAAATTTTTGGTTGTAAACTATCAGTACATTTACTATTATAGTCCTCACAGAATTTAATGTAACTATGTATATTTCCATGACTAGAACTTGTGTTTTCAATTTTAAATACACTAAAATTCAAATCAAAATGTTTGAGAGTACCAGATAGTATTGATGAGGTGAGTTTTTGTTCTCTGTCTGATTAAGCACTTTTGGGGGAAATCGGTGATAAATCTTAGACAATGTAAATTTAAAAACTTAATAATACTACAAAATCCAGTCAAACTTCTAATGAGGGAGAAAAGGAAGCAGATACTTGCTTAGTGAATGAAGTTCAGGAGGCAGGGTGAATGGCCAGATCCTTGATTATGGGAAATTAGAAAAGCAAAATCCACTGAAAATCCATATGCACATTTTTTAGACTCTGTCACAGAGAAAGTTTAAAATAATTAGTTCTGAGAACAGACGGAGAACAAATCCTTCATACAGAGGTAAAAGTCCTACATTTAGAGTGTGATTTACTTATAATCCTCAGGGATTATAATCCCAACTCACCAATTAAACTTTTAAAGATACAATAGAGATTTATGGTCCTAGAATACGTATTTTTTGGAAATAAGTCTTCTAATTGACTTGATGGCTCACAGAAGAAATAGAATAAATATAAAATATGTTGTTAAATATAATATGTAATATATGCCTAATAATTGGCACATTGTTAATCATTTTTAAACAAGTTTGACATGGGAAATTAAAAAATTGAAATATTTTTACAGATAAATTAAAATGTAAATGGAGAGGAAGTGTGAAAACTAAAATGAGTATAAAGAAGAAAGAAGAACTATTAAAAAAAACTGATGCCAGGTCAGAATTTAAAAAATAATTAATTTACCAAGAATTGAAATGTATTGTAATTTTTTCCCAAGTCAACAAAATATCTAAAAGCCATCTATATCTTTACTGAATTCCTATGCACTCACAATAATAGTTCTATTGTGACTTTATATAATGTAAAACATTTAATGTCCAATCATGGAGATCTTTATTCAAGATTACCATGGATTCCGACCACCTGTATTGTGATCTTATTTTAATATGAGACTATAAAAGTCAAACTTCTGTGAGTAGGAAAAGTATATGCCACATTCATACTGACTATATCTCAGCCTATATTATACTCTAGAGATTAAGATTTATATTTCTGTTTCATACCATTCATATGCAAAGCTAAGTTGCTAATAAACAAAGAAAAATGCACAAATAAATAGTGTGGCTATGTGAGAAAACAGTGAAATTTAGAGCAATTTAGAGCTTGCCTAGCATGCATGAAGACTCGGGTTCAATTCCTCGGTACCACATATATAGAAAAAAGCCAGTAGTGGTGCTTAGGCTCAAGTGGTAGAGCTCTAGCCTTGAGAAAGTCCAAGGACAGGGCTCAGGCCCTGAGATCAAGCCCAGGACTGGCAAAAAAAAGCATGCCCTTATTAAATGATATTAAGGTAGGATGCATAGTATTATACTAATTAGATTTAATCCAAAGTGCATCTTCAATTTATTTCTAATTTTCACTAACAAATTATCTTCTTTTATACCATAATTATATATTCATAATATCTGAAAATGTTTGGTAAAGTCATTATTTGTTGTTATCAAATAACATTAATTTTCAACAATATATATGATTTCATAGCTAAATTCAATATGTAAATATATTAAGTATTTTGTTCAGTATTTAGCATTGCTATAGGTTAGAGCTGGTATATCTAGGACCATCCATATGTGATTTGATCCTGATTTCATGTTATTGGATATAATGGAATCTTTTATTTTCTTTTTCTGAACTAAAGGCTTGGGTCATTTTGTTTTTCCTCACTGAAAGCTAATAGTCTGCCACTTAAGCCATGCCTCTGCCTCTGGCTTCTGCTGGTTAATCGGAAATAAGAATCTCATGGACTCTCCTGCTGACTTCAGATATGATCTTCCCATCTCAGCCTCTCCAGTAGCTAGAATTTATAGGTATAAACCACTGCCTCCCAGCAGTAAGACTTAGTGTGACATTCTAAGTAACTGAAGGTATGTCTTTAAAGGGAATTGTGGGATCTGGCCTCATCCATTTTTTTTCTTCAACCAGATACAAGTATCATAGGATTCCCATGTTATGTTCTTCATAATAATGTACTGGGCCACAACTGGCCCTAAGCAATAAAGGCATTTCCTTATAGATTAAAATCTCTAAAGCTGTGATCCAAATGAATCCTTTTTCCTTGACTAATTGATTTATCTCTATTTCAGCTACAACCAGGAACATCACAGGGAAGGGAATACAGAATCCTTTGGAATGATGGTGTTGTGTTGGATGCTATATGATTTCATGTTTGCTGCACTGGGTCCAATATTGCTCTGGTCTGAAACTTGGTTATTTTCCTGTTCCTCTTTTTTAGAGTAGAAATATTTAACTCATGACATTATATCTTGAAAATATATAACTTTACCTTATTTTCTTTTTTTATACTTTTTACTGTGATTAATAGAAGGGTTACATTATATTTACCAGATAGAAGGTACATTACTTCACAAACATTGATACCCTTTCTCATGACATGGTCCCCATTTCCCTCCCACCCTCCACCCGTGCATTTTGTTTTCCCCCCTTTCGTATCCAATTTCAAATAGCCAATTAAGCACATATAAGGTATATCAGATAACAAGGTGAAATATTATAACAATATGAGATAACCAAGGGACGGCAAAAGAGATGAGAGATAACATAATACACTAAAGACAACAGTCACTCATCATATGGCCTTTGGCCTTACATTCAGTGTCATACTATTTGGTCTAATGTCTCTGGATTTTGTTCTATTGTAAATCTCTGCTAGGAGAGCCCAAGGTTTCCACTGATTATGACAAATGAAGGAAACCATTGAGCCTATGTTCCTTTGAGTCTGGCTCACTCCACTTAATATGATTTTTTTTTCTAAGTCCTTTCCTTACAAATAGGGCGATGTCATTCTTTCTGACAGCAGCATAGAATTCCATTGTGTGTAAATACCACATATTGTTGATCTACTCATCAACTGAGGGACATCTGGGTTGGTTCCATATCTTTGCTATGGTAAATAGTGCTGCAAGGAACAACATTGTTCTAGTGGATTTAGTATGCCCTTGTTTCTGGATGGTTGGGTAAATGCCAAGTAGTGGAATTGCTGGGTCATAGGGGAGTTCTATATTTAGTCTTTTGAGGAACTGCTATACTGCTTTCCATAGTGGTTGAACGAGTTTGCACTTCCACCAACAGTGTAGTAGTGATCCCTCCTGGCCACATCCCCTCCAGCATCTGTTGTAGATGCTTGATCAAAGATCTAGAGGTAAAAGCAGATACAATGTAAACTTTACAAGAAGGAATAGGAGATACACTAGGCCTCCTTTGCACAAGTCGAAACTTTCTCAATAAGGACCAAGACACACAACAAATCAGAGAAAGGCTGGATAAGTGGGACTGCATTAAACTGCAGAGCTTCTGTATGGCAAAGGACATAGCTAGTAAATTAAATAGGAAGACTACAGAATGGGAGATTTTTCACTAACCATACAACGGACAAAGGCCTCATATCTAAAATATATCAACAGTTCAAAAAATTGAATCACTCCAAAACTACTCTCCAAAGTAACAACCAAAGACTTAAAGAGAGTCTTCTCTGAAGAAGAAATAAAAATGGCCTATAGACACATGAAGAAATGCTCGACATCTCTGGTCATAAAAGAAATGCAAATCAAAACAACTCTAAGATTCCACCTCACTCCAGTTAGAATGGCCAGGATCAAGAAAACTAATACTTTGTTTTCTATAGAGGCTCACAGCTGATATTCTCAAGTCTTAATGAAAACATTATATTTGATCTCTTAATTTATCCTGTAAGAACTTAGAAACAATGGAGATAGATTTATTATTCTGAGATGAACGTAAGATTTTCGAGGCCCATGGCAGAATACCATAGTTTGGATATGAAACACCTACTTTTTTTCCATCTTTGTGCTCCTGAGAGTTGGTGGAACTTTTAGAAATAAAGTCTCATAGAGGACCTTAGGTCATTCAAGGGAGTATGCTAGAAGGTAGTTTGTGAGACCATGCAATGAATGAGCTATCTCTATCATGTCAATTTCTCATGATATATTGTGATATCACAGACCATAAAGTGATGGCAATTGAACATGGACTGAAACTGTAAGGTAAGGTTAAGGAGTTGAATTTTCTCAGGTATTTTAATTAACTGAAAGCTAACTAACACAGCACCCTACCAATTCTTCCAGTCTCCAAAGGCACCCAGTGAGAAGAGAGGAGTAATGGGCCCTGCTAGAAGTTACATAGAGGGCAGGAAAGAGATGAAACCTGTCCACAGTTATTCACACCACAAACACACCACTGTTAATTTCTTGCCCCCATAGATACATAGCTAATTAATAAGATTTAAAATTTGTAAACTACATGTTTCCTCACCCATCTTTCAAGACTTTTTCTTTTTGTCCATGTTTGGGCTTCAACTATAGGCTTGGGTGCTATCCCTGAGCTTTTTTGTTTGAGGCTAGAGCTCTATATCTATGAGACACAGTTCTACTTACAGTTTTTTCATGGTTAATTGGAGATAAGAATCTTACTGACTTTCCTACGCAGGCTAGTTTTGAATCCTGATCCTCAAGTCTCAGCCTCCTGTGTAGCTAGGATTACAGAAATGAGCCACCAGCACTCGGCCAGCCAATAGAAGAAGCCAACTTGAAAATGAGTGCCCCTGAAATTTTCCTCAAGAAAAAGGTGGAAATGCAGAAAAAATTGTAAATGAAATACGTATGCATTCTATTATATGTCAGACATATGTTTTTCAAACTATATATATAATTATGAGAATATATATGATGTATGCTTATATCTAAGGAATTATCTATATTTGTATATAACACATGTAAACATGTGTGTGATGTATATATGCATATATAAGTTCAATAAGCATCACAGTTTATTGTTTTTTGTCAGGGAGAATGGGATCTGGCTTCAAAATTGTGATCTACTTTTTCAGCTTCTAGAATTCTAGGATTACAAACATGTACCACTATACCTGGCACTTTATTATCTTTAAGCATTCTTCCTGAAAAGGACTCTAGGTTGTTGACACATTTGTTGTATATGTTGACTACTGTGAATAATGAGACAATGAACTAGGACTGGAAATATCTTTTTATTTATTTATCTTTTTTGCTTTAGGTACATATACCTGAATCAGGATTGTGAATAATAGTTTAGAATTTCTGACCTTGTGGGGAGATCAAAGAATGGTAAAGTTTCAAGGTTTGATCTATGAAAATTATATAACTAAATACATATAACTAAAACAATGACTTGTTTTAATAAATCTTTATTCTGTTCTTTTATGACAAACGGAAATGTTGATAGAAAATAATCATAGGATTGATTACTTAAAACCCTATGAACTATTTCTGGGAATGAAAATCTGTTCAACCACTCTGGAAAGCAATTAAACATAGAACTTCCCTATTATCCAGTAATCCACTCCTGGAATTTACCCAAATGACTACAAGCAAGCTCACACTAAAGCCACCAACATAACCACATCCATTGCAAATTTACCATAGCTAAGATATGGAATCCATTCAGATGTCCCTCAGTAGATGACTGAATCAAGAAAACGTGATATATATATATACAATGGAATACTATGCTTTCGTCAGAAAGCATAAGGAAATGGAAATGGAAAGACTCGGAAAAAACATATTAAGTGAAATAAGCCAAAGCCAATGAAACGTAGGTTGCATGGTTTCCCTCATTTGTAATAACTAGGATATGTTTAGTATATTCTTAGGAGAGAACCACAATAGCTATAGCTATGTGTATATGGCCATATAAAATGACACATATTGAAATGAACTCCAAGAACTGGAAATGATTTTTTATTGTACTGTCTGAAGTTATTTCTTATTTCTTTTTCGCCCTTGGGTTTTATTCCATGTGTCACTGTTTTTTATTTCTATACCCTTTGTCTTGTATATAAGTTTGTCTGTTTTAGGGAGGAAAAAAGAGTATCACAGAAATGGTAGAAAAAGGGGTAAATCAATTCAGCAGTGATACTCACTAGATACCATTTTGGAAATGAACTTTCCATCTTAGGGAGGAGGCATTGGTAGGAGGAGAAAAAGTGAGAGCAAATAAGGGAGGCAGTAACACTGTTCAAAAGAAAATGTATCATTACCTTACTTACATAACTGTAACCCCTCTATGCAACACCTTTACAATAGAATTATACCTAAGAAAAACAAAAATGCACCAGGTGCGGTAGCTCAAGCCTGTAATCCTAGCTACTCAAGAGGCTGAGATCTGAGGATCAAGGTTCAAAGCCAGCCTGGGCACAAAAGGACCTTAGACTCTTATCTCCAATTAACCTCTAGAAAACTGGATGTGGAGCTGTGGCTCAAGAATAGGGTGGTACCCTTGAGCTGAAGAGCTCAGGGACAGTGCTAAGGCTGAGTTCAAGCCCCATGCCCCACACAAAAATAAAATAAAATATAAAAGGAAAAGGAAAATGCATACAAGATTTGAATGGGGGAGGAGGTCTTATACATAGACTTACGTTCTATAATAAAATAGTCATCCCCATCACCCCAAAAAAAGAACAATCTGTAGAGTGATTTACATGTGGACTGTAATACATACAGCCCAGAGAGAGGAAATATTTTTTATTTGAATCTCATTCAGTTGCAGCACAGGATAAATGTAAAGTAGATTTTAAAATTTTCCTAAATAAAATTTTCTTAAAACTATTTTCCTTGTAGCTTCCTTCACTTGTTTGTTCCTAAGACTATAGATAATAGGATTTAAGAATGGTGGAACAAATGTATACAATATGGAAAAAATCAAGTCCTCAATTGTTGCAGAAACTTTGGAAGGTCTTAAGTAAACAATAGAACCAGACCCCAAAAACACAACCACCACAATTATGTGAGGGATACAGGTGGAAAAGGCCTTTCCTCTCTCTTCTTGGACTGGAAACTTCAGCACAGTTGAAAATATGCGAACATATGATGTAAATATGAAGATAAGTGAGCCCCCACCTACCACCATGGATAAAACAAGAATTAAGAGTTGGTTGCTAAAGGTGTCTGAGCAGGACAGCCTCAGGAGAGAAGGGACATCACAGAAGAACTGAGGCACCACGTTAGACTGACAGAAGGACAGCCGGAATGTGTTGCCAGTGTGAACAGCTGCATAGAGGAGACCACTGAGTAAGGAAGCCAGTGTGGTCCGGACACAAAATGTGTGGTTTATTATGACAGGGTAGTGGAGAGGCTGGCAGATGGCCACATAGCGGTCCTGAGCCATTATGCTAAGGAATATGAACTCGACATATGCAAAATAAAGGACCAAGAATATCTGAGTTGCACAGCCAGCCACAGAAATGACCTGGTTGTCAATGAGAGAATTGATACAAGCATTAGGGACAGTAACAGAAATGTAGCCCATGTCCACAAAGGACAGGTTCCTGAGGAAGAAGTACATGGGCGTGTGCAGGTTCTGATCAAGGGTGGTGACAGTGACGATGATCAGATTCCCTAGCAGAGTGGCCAGGTACATGAGCAGGAGCAGCATGGAGAGCAGGAGCCTGAGCTTCCCCAAATCAGTGAATCCCTGGAGGAAAAACACAGTTACCATGCTGGCATTGGCCATCTTCTGAAAAAACTGGCTCACCTGGTGAATGAAAGAATGGAAGAGCAATGATGAGTAAAATGACCTTGCACTGTTTTCTCTAATGGCATTTACTTCTATTTCATAAAATCAATTTCTATGTATCCAAATTGATTTTATTCTTCTGATATGTATGGTGCAGTGCATTCTAATTTTATTATGTGAAGCCTGATGAATATTTACGGAAAACATATCCAGCTCATGAATTTTATTAAGATATTGGAGACTAAACTTATTATTAAGTTCCTTTTATGTCTCCTACATCTTGAATTAGCTGTTTCAATTTAGAGTATCTAGAGAAATGATTTAGTAGAAAATGTAAAAAGCAGGACTGGAAGTTTGGCCTCGTGGTGTAGGTACAGTGCTTGCCTAACATGCACGAAGACCGGGGTTGATTTCCTCGATACCACATACATAGAAAAAAAAGCTGGAAAGTGGCCCTGTGGCTCAAGTGGTAGAGCACTAGACTTGAGATAGTCCAAAGATAGTGCCCAGGACCTGAGTTCAAGGCCCAGGATTGGCAAAATAAGCATGTAATCATACTAATATATACATATCACAGTATATATGCATTCATATTTATATAAATATATACATTTTACAATGCCAATATTATACAAACATGGATACATATGCATATATATAAACCTCATATATATATATATATATATATATATATATATATATATATATGAGAGAAATGAAGATGGAAGATGGTACGACACCTGGAAAGAGCTCAGGAATAAATTCCAAGCCTTGAATTCAAGTCCAAGGACTAGCAAATTAATTAAGTAAGTAATTAGAAAATAGTCTACTCATATGTAAACTCCTACACCCACATTCATCTCATTTTTTACACAGGAGCCAAAAATAGAGGAAAAACCTTAACACTGGCCTTATGACAACCATCTGTAGAAGAGTGAAATTCAATCCCTAGCTCTCATCCTACATGAAAACTGGATCTAAAATTTTAGTGTAAAAACTTAACCTTTGTATTTGGATGCTAGTGACTCACACCTATAATCCTGAAACTTGGCATCTGTGAGACATTTTTCTCCAATTAACCAAAAAAAAAAAAAAAGCAAGAAGTGGAGCTGGGCACAAGTAGTAGAGAGCTAGCTTTGAACAAAATAGCTCCGAGATAGTGTCTAGGCCCCGAGTTCAAACCCCAGGAAAAACATACATATACTTACTCATACACACACACACACACACACACACACACACTGACACAATTCTTAATCTTTGAAACCAATACTATAAATTTGCCTTAAATACTGCGTGTAAATGCATAGGCAAGAAAATCCAGAGTAGGACTCCAGCTATCCAAAAACTAAATACAGGATAACAAAAATGACTTGGACCAAATTAAAAAACCTCTACACATTACAGGAAATACTTTTCAGAAGAAAGGTACAACTCTAAAAATTGGAGAAAAGTCTTATGTACTTGGGGATAAAAGAGTAGTGTCCAGCTAGGCACAGGTGGAGCACACCTATAATCCAGCTACTTAGGAGGCTGAAATCGGGGACTGTGGTTTACAGTCAGCCTAGGAACGAATGTCTGTGAGATTCTTGTCTTAAAATAACTACCAACGTGGTAGAACTCTAGCCTTGAATAAAGTTCAGATTTAGTGTCCTGGCACTAATTTCAGGTTCCAGGCACACACACACACACACACACACACACACACACAGGAGAGAGAGAGAGAGAGAGAGAGAGAGAGAGAGAGAGAGAGAGAGAGAGAGAGAGAGAGAGAGAGAGAGAGAGAGAGAGAGAGAGAGAAGGGGGAAGGGAGAGAGACAGAGACAGAGAGACAGAGAGAGACAATAACATGCCAAAAATTAAACACCAAAAAGGTAGAGGTAGGAAAGTGGGAGAAAAATATGAGTGGGAAGGGGTAACAGTGTTCAAGAAGTAATGCATCCACTACATTACGGATGAATGTAACTGTAACCCCTCTGTATATCCCTACAATAAAATAAGAAAAGTAAGGGAAGGGGTGGGTAGTGTCAGGAAAAGATGGAAAGGTTGAAAGGGGTAGTGACACTGACCAAAATGGATTCTATTCATAAACTGCTTTATAAAATATCAATGCCCTCATAGAACTATTTAAAGATAATTTAAAAAATCATCGAAATAGGGCCGGGAGTTTGGTCTAGTGGTAGAGTGTTTGCCTAGCATGCACGAAGACCCAGGTTCGATTCCTCGGTACCACATACATAGAAAAAAAGCTGGAAGTGGTGTTGAGGCTCAAGTGGTAGAGCTCTAGTCTTGAGAAAATCCAAGGACAGTGCTCAGGCCCTGAGCTTAAGCCCAGGACTGGCAAAAAAAAAAATCATCGAAATAATAGGCAACTAGATTAAACAGTTTTCAGACAAAAACTAAGAACATATGATTTAAAAGTGCATGAAGTGTTCAACATCCTTTTTTCCCATTTATTTGCTTTGTTCTTGTTTGGTTTCTTTGTTCAACATCCTAATCTACCAAAAATGTATATGAAAACAGCACTAATTCCATTTTATCCAAGCAAGAATGACAATTATCAAGGAGAAATGAACAAATATTAGCAAAGAAGAAAAAAAGAACTTTCATATGTTGTTAATAGAACTGTAAATCAGTCCTATTAATATCAGTATGAAGTTTCACTAAAAATTTAAAGTAGACCTACTTTATTACCGTGCTTTGAACATAGATAAAATGGAATGTGAGTCTGATTCAAGCCAGTAATCCTAGCTACTCAGGAGGCTAAGATCTGAGGATCACAGTTCAAAGCCAGCCTGGACACACAAGTCTGTGAGACTTTTGTCTCCAATTAACCCCAGAGACCCAGAAGTGGTGCTGTGGCTCAAGTGGTAGAGTGATAGCCTCAAGCTCTGGGATGGCACCCAAGCCCAGAGTTCAAGACCCACAACCAGCAACTACAACAAAAACAGAGTAATACTTTCAACTGGTTGTAAATGGTTTGCTTATTAATCCTAGGTATTCAGAAGACTGAAACTGAAAGATCATAATTCAAAGCCACCCTGGGCAGAAAAAAGCCCATTAGACCTTTATCTCTCATACACCTCTAAAAATCTGTAAGTGGAGCTCTGGCTCAAGTGATAGAGCATTAACTTGGAATATAAAATCTCAAGGGCAGTGCCCAGGCCCTGACTTAGAAGTGAACAACAAAAACAAAAATAAAAGCAAGCAAGAAACACTTGCATATGCATAATTACCAAAGCAATATTCCTGATAGGCAAGCATTTGAAATAGCTTAGGTACTCAATAAATTATGAATAAGGAAAATATGACATATGCACACACTTACGGTCCTGCAGAGTACTATAATACTGCATTATAGACATTAATTTCTTGTCACATAAGTAGTTTGCAAAGATTATCTCCCATTTTGGAGACCCTTTCAGCACTCTAATATTTTTATTGTACTGCAGTCACTTAATTTGATGTTTTCATCTGCCCATCCTTTTGAGCTTTGAAGTCCTCTCCAAAAGTCATTTCACAAACCTATATCTTCATGTATTTCCCCAATGTTTTCTTCTAATAGTTTCAAACTTCTTTACACATTCCAATATTAACAAAATACTAGAAGAATATTTAGCAACAAATGGACATCCAAATTTGTGTAGTCAGGAAGCACAGTGGCAATGATTTGCTTTCCATTCATTTATCATGTTGGGTTTGGAGTTGTGTCTATTGAAAAGGTTGACATTTTCATGGACATTTAAAAATCACTGAAACTACCCTATACTGATTTTTAACAATTCAATTTGATGAATTTTTCCTTGAAATTAGTTAACTAATATATGACTGTCTTCATTTATTCTATTAATAACTGTTTTACAAGCAAAAAGAAATCTTTTGCACTGATAGTCCCTATTTTTACCTGAAATTCCTTCCCCATTTCAAGCCTGTATTCCTAAAATCACTGAAAAGCCTATTATGACAGAGAGGAAGGCCTAGAGAGTAAAAGTAATCACAGTATACTCACTGTTCTTAACCCAGAAATGATGACACAGATTTTACTTCTAATTTCCTCTACATAAGGACTTAAAAGATATTTTAACCTAATGTTCTATGCTTGCATTCACAAAAACAAAACACCATTCATACATTTGACAAATGGGTCGATCATGTTCTCTATCTCTGACATATATACCTGCTCATAAGTTACTTGCAAATACTCTGGGAAAAAAGTCCCAGTTAAAGCAGGTCGCCCAAGGGTATTTTCATCCAGGTAGAAATCCCTAGAGTATAGCAGAAAAAGGACTCAATTAAAATTCAGGAATGGACAGAGATGATGTTTGACTTAGTAAATTAATGAGATGATAGTCATGAGTAACAAACATTTGCAGACACCATGAAGCCTCTGCTTGGATCTGCAATATAGCATCATTTACCTATGTGTGTGTATGTATGTATATATGTTCATATGTATGTACTATGTATCTATCTATCTATGTATCTGCTTGTCTGTCAATTTATCAATCATATGTCTCTATCTATCTATCTATCCATGAATCACCTATGATGTGTGCCAGTCCTGGGACTTGAACTCAGGGCCTCGAGATTGTCCCTGATCTCATTTGTTCAAGGCTAATTCTCCACTACTTGGGCCACAACTGCACTTCCAGCTTTCTGGTAGTTTATTCTAGAAATGGGTCTCACAGACTCCAGCTGGTTTCGAACCTTGATCCTCAGATATCAACATCCTGAGTAGCTAGGATTACAGGCATGAGTCACCAGTGCCCACTTTCACAGCATTTATTTTGGTTAGCATCTTTTATTTTTAACAGCTCAAATCATATTACCCCAATTGTTCTATTAATAGAACACATACATATTGCTCTCTGCAGTTCTTGGACAAATTGAGAGAATTGAATGGCAATAATCCTCCTTAAAACCTTCAAATGTGGGGGAAATACCTATGATATTTAATGCTTACAGTTGAACAGATGATCTTGCATAGGTAACGCAAGAGTTCTATCAACAAGTTCCATCCCAGGCCCAAAACAAAGAGTTATGATCGTTGATATAATTAAATGCCATTAAATTTCAAAGGCCAGCCTAGTACAGAGATGAATAGTAGCAAACTTTGTGCCCTGTGACCATTATCTGTTGCAGCTGCAGACCTAGAATTTTTTTGTCTTTGCGGGTGATTGCTATTGTTATTATTATTTCTATGCCTTCTCTTTTATTTTTTTTAAGTCAAAGACTAGACTTCAACTCAATAGCTGCTGCTTTTGCTCATTGCCTAGTACTCTACCAACTGAGTCATGCCTCACCTTACTTTACACATCACTTTTGCCAGTTTTAGTGTTGAACTCAGAGTTTAGGCACTGTCTTTGATCTTTCTCAAGACTAGCACTCTACTACTTGAGCCACAGCACCACTTTTGTCTTTTTCTGTGTATGTGGTAACCAAGGAATCGTACCTAGAGCTTCGTGAATGCTAGGTAAGCACTCTACCACTAGGCCACGCTCCTGGACTCCTACTCTTATTTGCTATAGGTGTTAGGAAAATTATGCAGGTATATTTACATATAACTTACATATGTATATATTATGAATCACAATCATGTTTAAAGTGAATTGCATTTACTATTATGTATTGTAATGCAACCACAATTTTACAAGGTGGGTGTATTTGGGAACTGAAGATAAACACACAAAGCCAGAAATGGAGCTGTGCTCAATGGTAGAGTATAGCCTGAGCAAAATAGCTAAAAGACAAGTTCAAGCCCCAGGACTCAGAATTCTCCCTCTCTCTCTCTCTCCCTCTCTCTCTCTCCCTCCCTCTCTCTCTCTCTCTCTCTCTCTCTCTCTCTCTCTCTCTCTCTCTCTCTCTCTCTCTCTCTCTCTCTCTCTCTCTCTCTCTCTCTTCCTCTCCCTCTCTCTCTCTCTCTTCCTCTCTCTCTTCCTCTCTCTCTTCTCTCTCTCTCTCTCTCCTTCTCTCCCCACCTACATTTCCATTTACTTCAAGTCAGAACCAAACAAAACCAAGAAATTCTGCTGAGTAAATAGTTAAAAGGAACTTCCATATACTTATAGTGGATAATAAACTAATTCAATCACTGTGGAAATATCACATTCTTCAACTGACTAAATGGAGATCTTACAACTATCTGCAATACCATTATTGGGCACATATCCAAAGGAGAGTATATTAATATGCCAGAAATACAATTATTTAACTCTGCTTACTGTAGCTAAATGATAGAATCAATCCAGTTATTCAACAGAAGATGAATGGATAAAAAAGCAACAGCATTTGACAATACTTGTAAATTGGGAAATAACTAGAAGCTAGTCTATAGTCAATCTGAAAGTGTGTCTCAGCAAATGTATGCAGAATCCCATGCTGCAGGGATTTTGTGCTCTTATTGAATTATAGGACTGTCCTTTTTACAAATAACTGTATGTATGACCCTTGTTGTACATGAGAATATAAATCTGTCATTCCTTTTCTCAAACTAAAACACATGTTTTATTTATGAATTGGCACTGAGTCCTGTAAACCAAATTTCTGATATCATATACCACAAGAGAATACAATTCAAATACAAAAATAATAAAATTCTGTACATGGCTCAACAGGAATGAATTTTGGGAAAATTATAAAATTGAAGTTAGTCACAAAAAAACTATTATTTCAATGGCTTGAAATACCTAAAATTGGGAAATTCTTATACAAATTATATACTTGCCATTTTCAAGAAGCAAGTTTGGAGTTATGGACTAATGATTACACTTTCTTTGTGGATGTTAATTTTTAAACTCTACTATTGATGGAATAAAATTATGAAGACCAGGAGTGGGCCAAGTGGTTAGAGTGCTTGCATAGCATGCATGAAGACTTGGTTCAATTACTTGGTACCACAAACACAGAAAAAGCCTAAAGTGGTGCTGTGGCTCAAGTGGTATAGGTCTAGCCTCAAAAAAAGCCCAAGGGGCAGGGAGTTTGGTCTAGTGGTAGAGTGCTTGCCTAGCATGCACTAAGACCCGGGTTCAATTCCTTGGTACCACATACATATAAAAAAGCCAGAAATGGTGCTGAGGCTCAAGTGGTAGAGCTTCTAGCCTTGAGAAAGTCCAAGGATAGTGCTCAGGCCCTGAGCTCAAGCCCAGGACTGGCAAAAAAATAAAAAAAAAGCCCAAGGACAGTGCTCAGACCATGAGTTCAAGCCCCAAGACTGGCAAAAAATATGAAGACCATAAATATTTATACTCTGAATTATTAAAATCAGATTTTATTATAGAGTACTGTAAAAGTTTTAAAGTAATATTAATATTATATCTAATTTTTGGAGCAATAAAATTTTGTTTGGTTAAAATTAAGTTGACTTTTCAACTCTACAATTCTACCTCACTCCAGTTAGAATAGCCATGATCAAGAAACCTAATAACAACAGATGCTGGAGGGGATGGGCCAGGAGGGATCACTACTACACTCTTGGTGGGAGTGCAAATTTGTTCAACCACTATGGAAAGCAGTATGGCAGTTCCTCAAAGGACTAAACATAGAGCTCTCCTATGACCCAGCAATTTCACTACCTGGCATTTACCCAATCGTTCAAAAACAAGGACATATTAAATCCTCTAGCACAATGATGTTCATTGCAGCACTACTTACCATAATAAAGATATGGAACCAACCCAGATGTCCCTCAGTTGATGATACTTAGGAAAAAAAATTATATTAAGTGAAGTAAGCCAGACTCAAAGGAACACAGGCTCAATGGTTTCCCTCATTTGTCATAATCAGTAGAAACCATGGGCTCTCCTAGCAGAGATTTACAATAGAACAAAACCTAGATACATAGGGCCATATAGTATGATGCTAAATGAAAGGACCTCTGGATATAGAAACAAAAGCCATACAATGAGTGGCTGTAGCCCTTAAGGTACTATGTTATCTCTCATCCCTTTTGCTGTCCCTTTGTTATCTCATATTGCTACAGTATTTCACCTTGTTATCTGATATATTGCACATATTCTTATTTGGTTATTTGAAATTGGATAGGGAAGGGGGGAAAACAAGATGAGAGGCTGGTTGTGGGGAGGGAAATGGGGACCAAGACATAAGAAAGGGTATCAATGTTTGTGAAGTAATGCACCTTCTATCTGATGAATATAATGTAACCCTTCTATTAATTACAATAAAAATAAATGGAAAAAATTAAGTTGATTTCTAAGAATTATGTAAAACATAGTATAGACGTTGCTATTGTATATTTTGGTATCAGAAAGATGGGCTTTTTAAGTCTATCATTTCTCTTTCTCCAATCTCTGCTCTTTAACTAGATAGTTCTTCACTTCATAGAACATAAAAGAAATAAATACCCCTGTATAATTTTATATGCTTCACTAGAGTGGACTATATATATATATATATATATATATATATATATATATATATATCTCCAAACAATTTTTTCATGGTATTTTTGTGAGTGCATATGAGTGACAGTAGAATTTAATTGGATGGACTGAGTAAAGCACATCAACTGCTTACTGTGTGTCCTACACGGCAAGGCCTATGTAACACAAAATTCTCATCCTTCCCTCTGGTGACTGGCAGATTCAGTCATGCAATAACTGCTCTTCATGACTGTAGAGTATCCTCTCTGTTTCAGATACAGAGGTGACATCAAGTCTGCAGATTTTAGATATGCCAAACACCAGAGGGCATGAATCAATAGATAGACATATGTTACTTGGAGAATCTTAATATGCCCATCTGTTAAAATTTTATTTGTGTTAAAAGCACAATAAGTGAAAATAATTCATTTATTCAGGGAAATCACTTATTAGATGAAAGTAACTGAGTGTTACTCATAAAATGTGCATACAGCAATTATACCTATACATATAATATATATGGGAAAAGATTAAAATATAGATTTATTTAAAACTCTACGTCAAATGGCACATTATTTATTCATCTGTGTGATAGCCTAACCTATGTTATGTAATGATTGTTTATAACTCTGTCCCTTGGGATAGGATTGTACCTCGATGGTAAAACTTTTGTATTGCTTATGCAAGTTCCTGGGTTCAACTCCAACGACCATACAAGAAACATATATCAATATGCTTTCAAAGGAATTGTTGCCATTTAGTTCTGTCATTTTTAAAGAGCTAAATATATCAGCATGTACTATTTTATTCAGAGGTTGAATGAGGTTATCTGATCTGAGCTGCTTAAAATATAAGATGCTGTATTTGAGGTCCAAATAGACGCCCTTGTAGTCTATAAATAAAGTTCACCCATGCCCCCGATATCACTCATTCACTAAGTTAATCATTATCTGTACTCCCATAGTTGATATTGTTTCTACTTTTATGAACCCTGTCCATTCTGGATTTTAATTGGGCACTTTTCTACTGTACTCTAGAGATCATTATCTGTATAGAAACATCCCATGGGCAACCTGTTATTACTGAGTTAAAAGGATTTTGTTTCCAGAGTATTTGCTGATGATTCATGAGGAGACATATATTTCAGATAAAATGAATGACTACTTGAAAAATTCAGCAATGGACTTTTATGTTTCTAAGGGCCATTTTAAATCTTGTATGCATAGGAAATTAGGTTAAAATGTCTTTAGATCCTTAATGGAAGTTGGAAGAAAATACTGTGTTCTTACCTTAGAATCAAGAACAGTGTTTAAGAGTGAGTACACTTTCAGTTTCTCCCTGACCTGTGGTTTACATCAGGATTTAATGGTGATATTTTAGTTGACATTGAAATCTTGTTAGGAAATGGAAAAATAATTCTAGTCAAAATATACATGGAGATTATCAGAAGAAAATATAATATTTTTTGTAATGCCACTAGGAGAGTATGTGAAGAGAGTAACAGTATTGTAAGGAAAAAATCATCAGAGAATTTTAAAAATATTTTACAGTAGTTTTGGAATTTCAAATGTCCCACAATAACATAAAAATTGTCATAGAAAGTCTGGGAGTTTGGCCTAATAGTGGAGTACTTGCTTAGAATACATAAAGCCCTCGGTTCAAATCCTTTATACCTCATACACAGAAGAAGTCAGAAGTGATGCTGTGGCTCAAGTGGTAGAGCTCTAGCCTTGAGAAACTTAAAGGACACTGCCCAAGCCCTGAGTCCAAACTCCAGGACTGACAAACAAAGTTGTCATAGACTCATCTTCAATGTATAAAACTAAAGTTGATCATTATCTCTTTAACTGATCTGGAATGTTTATACTGTATGTATATAATATAACTTTCCTCAGCTATCATCATTTTCTTAGTTTTTTTTTTTTTTTGCCTGTCCTGGGCTTGAACTCAGGGCCTGAACACTGTCCTTGGACATTCTCAAGGCTAGAGCTCTACCACTTGAGCCTCAGCACCACTTCTGTCTTTTTTCTATGTATGTGGTACTGAGGAATTGAACCCGGGTCTTCATGCATGCTACGCAAGCACTCTACCACTAGACTAAATTCGAAATCATACAGGATGAGACTAAATGAAATGAATTCTAGGTTACAGAAACACAAGGTCGATTTTTGTGATTGTTGTTCCTTATGTATTGGGTGAAGTTATTTTTTTCCCACTTATGGTTAATCTCAGTGGCTACTATATCTGACTTTGTTACCTAGTATATTGGATATATGTTTATTTGTTTATTTTAAATAGGGGAAAATAAGGTGATTGGGAGGGGATAGGGAGAGGGAAAAGGGGACAAAAACATGAGGTTTATTAAGGTTCAAGAAGTAATGAAGCCATTGCAGGATAATATTCATTATCCTGAAAATAAAATACAATAATAAAGAAATAAAGTAATTAATCTAGGTAAACTAGAAAAAATGCTTTTAACCCTAGTATATATAAAGAAACATAGACAAGTCGAAATGGTTCATCTGTATAATTTGAATTACTCGAGTGCTAAGATTTGGAGCATTGTAGTTGGAGGCTAATCTGGGCAGAACAGTCCTCTACACTGTATCCTTAAAATAATTAGCCAAATTCAGGCTGCAAGTATAGCTCAAGTGGTAGAACCCTAGCTGAACATGCAAGCAGAGTAAGCACAAGGCCTTGAGTTCAAACCCTGATGTCACTGAAGCAATAAATAAAAGTCTAGATCAACTCTATCAGCTTAAATCTGAACTAAAACTATATTAGATGTAAGGTAGTAAATAATGGAAAGGACCATTTTCAGTCCATTAGCACATGTTTTATTTTTCTCCATCCTTCTGTCTTACAGATGACACAGAATTTTCAGAGCATGGTCAATGTCAGCACCGTGACTGAGTTTCTCCTGGAGGGCTTTGCTGAGGCGTGGGAGCTCAGGCTCCTGCTCTCCACGCTGTTTCTGCTCATGTACCTGGCCACCCTGCTAGGGAATCTCATCATCGTTACTATCACCACCCTTGACCAGAACCTGCACACACCCATGTACTTCTTCCTCAGGAATCTATCCATCACAGACATGTGCTACATTTCTATCACTGCCCCCAGTGCCTGTGTGAATACTCTCACTGACAACAGGGCCATTTCTATGGTGGGCTGTGCAACTCAGATCTTTCTGGTCATATTTTGTGCATGTGTGGAGACTCTGTTCCTCACTATCATGGCTCATGACCGCTGTGTAGCCATCTGTCAGCCTCTCCGCTACCCTGTCATCCTGAGTCACAAATTTTGTGTTAAATCCACACTGGTTTCTCTAGTCTGCAGTGTCATATATGCGACTCTTCACACTGGAATCACATTCCGGCTGTCCTTCTGTGGATCTAATGTGGTTCACCAATATTTCTGTGATATTCCCTCCCTGCTGAAACTGTCCTGCTCAGACACCTTTAGCAACAAACTTTTCAATCTCCTGTGTGCCATGGGGGTGGGTGGAAGTAATTTTGTCTTCATTGTCACATCGTATGTTCGCATATTTTCAACTGTGTTGAAGTTCCCAGTTAAAGAAGAGCATGGGAAAGCCTTTTCCACCTGTGTGCCTCACATTCTTGTGGTGTCTGTTTTCTTTAGTTCTGGTGCTATTGTGTACCTAAGACCGCCAGTAAAATCTGGAATGATTCAGGACAAGATTTTCTCTGTATTTTATACAATTGTTCCACCCTTTTTAAATCCTGTTATCTACAGCTTAAGAAACAAACAAGTAAAGGAAGCTGCAAGAAAAGTCATATTAGGAAAGCTGTATTTAGGAAAATTATAATGATCTATTTTAGATTTATCTTGCGATGTAATTGAGTAAGGTATATTTTAATATACTTTTTTTTCCCTCTGAATGTCTTCTACTCCTCATCCCCAAATTACTATAATAATTTCTGTACTATCAACCATATGATTATTTTCTACCAAGCTTTCCACAAAGGAACAAAAGGTGCATGGTATCCTTAATATGTAGATATTAGTTACAAACAATACAAAAGTGATGACTCAATGTTTGGGTACCCAAGGCTCTGGAAATGGTCTTGGAGATATAAACATAACTACATAAAAGTCTATGATGGGCTACATACTCTATAGACATAATATCTTATTACATGGATTAATATGTATTTTAATTTTAATTATGCTCTAAAATCTATGTGCCAGTGATTGTATATAGAAATTCCTTTCTTGAATATTTGTTTGTTGACCATGACATTTGAAATAAAATGTAAAAATACAATGAAAAAGAATTATTTGTGTGTTTTAAGTCATCTAATATAACAATTTGATACATTATATATTGTAATGGTACAATTAAATGAATTCAGTTTCTATTTGATAAACTAAAAACTAAGTTTTAAGGATTTTACCCTATTTACATCCTTTCATGAAAGGGAATGACTATATGACATTTAAATAATTATGTGATAAATATGCTTATGATTCATCCCATATTTAACTATTGAATTCATAGACATTCAAAGATCATTCCCTGAAACTTTATGTTATTTTTTTGTCTAGTTAGAAATTGTCATTATGGGGCCGGGAGTTTGGCCTAGTGGTTAAAGTGCTTGCCTAGCATGCATGGAGACCCGGGTTCGATTCCTCAGTACCACATACATAGAAAAAAGCTGGAAGTGGTGCTGAGGCTCAAGTGGCAGAGCTCTAGCCTTGAGAAAGTCCAAGGACAGTGCTCAGGCCCTGAGCTCAAGCCCAGGACTGGCAAAAAAAAAAAAATTGTCATTATGTGTAGCGATCACTGCAGGTACTTCTAGACAAAAGATACATTAATCTACCTACATTGCTTTGTTTTCTATTTGCTAGCTGACAATTCTTAGATATAAAAACGATACACTTAGATATGCTCCCTCAATGTGGCTTATGAACACAACATACATTATTGTTTCAGAAAAATGACTAAAAATCAATTCAAATTATGTTCCTTGTCCGAAAACACTTGGAGTTGGAACAATTGGGATGGGGGCAGCCTGAACAAAGCTTAGTATTTGACCCTGTTTATGATTGCTTCATTCTATTTGAAATCATATATTGCAAACAGTGTATGATCGTTGGCCTGCATTATAACAAACAGGTTTCCAAAATTAGTTTGAACCAGTAATAATAACACTTGCAATTATTGAGGAACCATTCTCAAAATTACATTTCAAGCAGAAACTTCTTCCTAATGCTTCATACATATAAACAGCATATGATGTATCTATTTTAAACCCTGGGAAATGAGGCCAGGAGTTTGGCCTAGTGGTAGAGTGCTTGCCTAGCATGCATGAAGACCCGGGTTTGATTCCTTGGTACCATATACATAGAAAAAGCTAGAAGTGGTGCTGTGGCTCAAGTGGTAGAGCTCTAGCCTTGAGAAAAGCCCAAGAACAGGACTCAGGCTCTGAGTTCAAATTTCAGGACTGGCAAAAAAAACACACATGGGAAATGGCATTTAGTTCAAACACCAATATCAGAAAAGAGTCTTCATGTAAATCGAGTCACTCCGAATTCTGGTTTGCCTCACCTATCCACATATACCTAATTTTTGCCTAAATATAGCCCTCATCAAAGGCAACATCAAAATTTATTCAGTCATTTAAGACATCAAATCATCTTGCTCAGGAAATCTCTTGCTTTGATGCAATGTATCCTACTTTCATTTCGATAAACTCATATACTTTGCCACTAGCCTTTTGTGTCCTTCTCAGTCTTTTGTATGACACATAAAGAGCCCAGACCCATCTCACGGAAAAGATAGCTTTCATTTCTTGAAACCACTACTCTGCCCATATCACCAAATCTCATAAGTACTTGACCCATATTTATTACTTTCATAATTTCATGAACTTTCAACCAGTCAAAACTCCAAAAGTAACATGTTTATCTCTCTTTTCTACCAAAATATACTCCTCCATCTATATGTTAAGACAAAAATGTGAAAAATACATTGAAGGCAAGGCTAATAGGAAATATTTGGAGGTGCAAATTAATGAGCTGTAGCAGTCCCATTAGATATTATTAGCCCCATGGATTAAATAATCTATGCTTGCTAAGTCTGTTTATCTTGTACAATGTCATGAAATTTAGCACAAAGTGGATATTTGCGAGAAGTTGGGGTCAAGAAAAGAGATGTAGAAGAATGAAGGAGGAAAGAGGGAGAATGCGAGCAAAAATATCATTATATATTATACCACAGAATTGAGAAATACAAGGGATAAGGTGGGCTGGAGGGGGAGGGTGAAGATGATGAAATAATGACTCAGATCAAGATGCATTGTGCGCATAAACTGCCTTGTCAAAAGACGATAATAATCCAAAATTTGGGGCTGAGAGTTTGGCCTAGTGGTAGCGTGCTTGCCTAGCATGCATGAAAGCCTGGGTTCAATTCCTGGGTACCACATACATAGAGAAAAGCCAGAGGTGGTGCTGAGGCTCAAGTGGTAGAGCTCTAGCCTTGAGAAAGTCCAAGGACAGCGCTCAGGCCCTGAGCTCAAGCCTAGGACTGGCAAAAAAAATAAAATAATAATAATAATCCAAAATTAGGATAAGTAAAAGAAGGCTTTAGTTGGGAAGGGTGGGTAAGAATGTTGAAAGGATGACAGTGATCAAGATATACTGCTTTCATAAACTTGTTCAATTAGTGGCAACTCCTTTATATAATTACTTATATAAAATATTTTTAAAATTGTATAATCTAAACTACTGAAGTCATAATGATGTTGCCTTGTTCCCAGAATTTAGATGCATCTCAAGATTCTATGTTCTATCTACAGAAATCTTGCTGCTTTATTCTCAACAATGGCATTAATATTGTTGTCCCTGTTGTTTCTGTAGAATGTTCTGGTCCCCTTGATAAACTTCTGCTTATTCTTATAAGTGTAGATGAAAGGTTGCCTGCATCGCTTTCTAAGTTGAACATAGATTCATCTCCACAGAGGGAACTTGAGGATGTTTGTATCTCAATTCCATATGGCAAGCTAAAGTCACAACTGGGGGAAAATATAAAACATTGGTGCAAGGAGGGGTACTGGGACAGAAAGTACATGGTCAAAGCACACATGGTTGCTTGGTGCTACATGCTTTGAACTATTCACGCCTATGAGTTGTTCTCATTGTTTGCTAAATTGCTGGAGGGACAAAGAAGATTGGTGAATGATTCCTTTCAATTTTCAACAGAAAATCCTCTGACAAAATGCCTTTGGTGCCAGGGACTACCCAGCTGGGAGCACTCAGATTCAGCCATTGGGGAAACCACAATAATACCGACTCTTGCAAACTTGAATACTGAAAAACAAGTAGGTATTCAACCCAACAACAGGAGCAGTACATATACACAATTTGCCCAATGACAGGAAAAGAAAGGCTGGGATGAGCCTTCAACTATCAATATAATCCTATCAAATATCCATTTGGGATGTAACTTACTGAGGCTGTAAACAAAAACAATTCAATTCACTAATCTTCCTTCCCCCAAACACACACAAAACCCAAACTGCAACAGAGCAGTAGGATTAGCTGATGGGGACTGAGTATAAGGTATCTCCAGCCACAGTCCTTTTAGCAATGACACTACTTTTTTTATTGGTTGATCTTTCTCTGTATTTGTTTATTACTAATTACACCATAGTGATTTATAATATAATTAACACATTGAATCTCATGTATTTTTTCTTCCAAATTGTACCTCTTTTTGAACTTCTCCCAATTTTCATCATTGTATGCTTTATCCTTCATTTTATCATTTGATGTTTTAATTACTAGTGACTTTAGTGTATATGTACATATATATGTATATGTATATGTATATGTATATGTATTTTTTTTGCCAGTACTGGCGTATGAACTCAGGGCCTCAGCAGTGTCCTTGGGTCTTCTCAAGGCTAGAACTACCACTTGAGCCACAGCGCCACTTCTGGCTTTTTCTATGTATGTAGTATTGAGGAATCAAAAACAGAGCTTTGTGCATGCTAGGCAAGCACTCTACCATTAGGCCAAATTCCCAGTGCCAGTTTTAATATTTTTATAAAATGTATTATGTAATTATTTTATAACTAATTTGGAAACCTAAATTCTACAAAAATATTGATAAAAAAGCATTGCATTTCTAGATTCACTTTCTTTACCAAAAATTCATTTAAGAGGGTATAAATGGATCACTAATAATAGTGACATTGAAATAATAATAGCATTCCCAAACAAAAAAATTCAGGAACAGACAATTTCACAATAAAATTTTCCCGCCTCTTTAAAGAAGCTTGAATATAAATGCTTATCAAACTATTCCATGAAACAGAAAGGAAATCACGTTTTAGTTGTTTGTGTTTATATTAGTTATTATCTGGGGCTTGTACGCAGGGCCTGGGCAATGCAACCCTGAGCCTTTTGGGGCTCAAGGCTAGAGCTCTGCCACTTGAGCCACAGCACCACTTCTGGTTTTTGAATGGTTAATTGGGGGTAAGAGTCTCATGGGAACTTTTCTGTACTGTCTGGTTTCAAACTTCAATCCTCATATCTCAGCTTCCTGAGTTGCTAGGATTTCTAGCATGAGATACCTGCCCCCAATACATACATTTATCATTGCACATCATTTTGATGGTATTAACAATAATTTGCTTGATCAACTGTTTACCTTCACAGATTTTTTTAGGTGTGTCATGGGGCTTGAAATCTTGGCCTGGGTGCTGTCCCTGAGCTCTTTAGCCTCAAGACTACCACCCTACCCTGGAACCACAGCCCTACTTCCCATTTTCTAGTGATTAACTGGTGATAAGAATCTCACATTCTTTAGTGCCCAGACTGGCTTTGAACAGAGATCCTCAGATCTCAGCCTCCTGAGTAGCTAAGATTACAGGCATGAGCCATCATGCCTGGCTCTTCACATATTTTTTGAAAGAATATTTACACATACATAAAATTGTGTGCATAATTTTGTTATTCACAGTTTGGGTGCAATATTAATATGTGCTTTCATTATTCTTATCTATATTCTGAAACATATAAATATTAAATCCTCAGGCAAAACATTTGTATCTTTTTTTAAGTTTTTGTAGAACATCTTAAAATAAACAGGGAAGATAAATGACAAGGTTTCAGTCATGTTGGCATATACTTTCTTGCATTTGCATATTAAAATTTTACAGACTAATATAAAAATTAAATTCAGTAATCCTTTTAGTAGTTTACCCCTGTTAAAAATACATTCAAAACCAGAAAAAATACTGTTTTTCTCCTTTCTCATACCTTGGATATATTGTCTGCTAGGAGGAATTATATGTTCCTCATGATCATATGTCAGAATATTAAAATAAACTTAAAATGGTAATAATTTTGCCCAAGTGTGAGATCATAAATTTCAGTTATTCAGAAAGAATGACATCGCCCCATTTGTTAGGAAATGGAAAGACTTAGAAAAAAATCATATTAAGTGAAATAAGCCAGACTAAAGGAACTTAGGCTCAATGGTTTCCCTCATTTGTCATAATCAGTAGAAACCTTGGGCTCTCCTAGCAGAGATTTGCAATAGAGCAAAACCTTGATACAAAAGGCCATATAGTATGAAGCTAAATGAAAGGACATCTAGGATATAGAAACAAAAGTCATATAAAGAACAATGTTGTCCTTAATGTACTATGTTATCTCTCATCTCTTTTGCTGTCCCTTGGTTATCTCATATTGTTACAGTATCTCACTTTGTTATCTGATATATCGGATATATTTGTATTTGGTTATTAGAAATTGGATAGATAGGGAAGGGGGGAAAACAAGATGAGGGGTGGGGGTGGGGGGGAGGGAAATGGGGACCAAGACATGCGAAAGGATATCAATGTATGTGAATTAATGCACCGTCTATCTGGCAAATATCATGTAACCCTTCTATTAATTAAATAAAAACTATATGAAAAAACAATTATAAAGTTTCACAATTTCTACTAACTCTAGCACTATAATTAATCAACTAAGTCTCAGGACAAGAAGTCCATTGGGTATAATATCTCTCTAAAGTTAAATCGAAATATTTGCACTTCTACATCTGTGTCTGATAACAATACTATTTTTTCCATATTCAATATACTTAATTCGAACCCATACTAATTAGGTAATTGCTTCAATCCTCATAAATATGTGGCCTATATAAGTAGCTGTTGAAATTTTACTTGTTAGTACAGGGAATATTGGAACTCAGTAAATTCAGAAAAAAAAGACTAATACACATTCCTTTTTATGATAGAGAAATAGGTCAGTGGGTGTTCTAACAAGCAGAACCCCAGAGACATTCAAACAAGCATGTAAACCCAGCTGGATAAGCACTTGAGGAAATTTCCTTTACCACCTTCATTCTTGTCTTTCAAATTCACATTATTTCAAAGAATGAAGTCCAGACATTGGACATAGTATAGGTAAGTATATTCCCTCTTATTTATGTGCATCTAGGATAAACCTCTTGGTATCATTTTAACTCTGCTCATATCTTAAGTAGTTTCTTACTTAAAATGATGGTAAGCATAACAGTAAACCTTAGCTATATGAAAGATGTAGATAATTCTCAATAAATTCTGTGATTGTTTCAGATAAATGCAATAAACAATCATTTAACTTTTACTTCATATCTATGGTAGAATAAGGTGGGGAAAAGTAGAAAAGGGAATGCCTGAAATCCTTTATTCTATCTCTTCAGCTGTGAAACATATGTCAGGAATTAAAGCAGATTGCCAGTATCATTAATAAGTAATTATTTATCCTACTGAAACATTTTACACTACTTTTAGCTTATTATGGCAGTCATAGGAAATCTTCATTACTGGTGTCACATTTTTAATATTCACAAGACCCCTATTCTCTTAGTAGACTCACCAGAGTCCTAGCTCTTAGTTCTAAGTTATTAAGGACTGAAGTCAATGTACATATGTGAAAATTAAATGGATGGGAGAATTGAGATAGTTGGGTGATGGAGAAGTGATAATGGAAGGTATGGTATTTATTAAGATGCACTGAATCCATAAATTGGCATGTTAAATTGATACCCACTTGTAAAACTACTTAAAGATAATAAGAAATAATTGAATAAAGTTTAAATAAAATGAAAAAAAGAAAATCTTCATTGGTGGAAACCTTAGCCAACCTGTTTATTTCATAAAGTGAATGCTATCAGTTCATAAGAGTCTAGAGTGCTTTAAATGACTCACAATTATATTAAAATATAATTTGAAAGATGTGGTATAATCTCTTATTTCATAGAGATATACTTGATATGTCCTTAGAATAAATCAATAGTACCAAGAAAAAAACTCACGCTTTAAATGAAACAATGCTAATTTTCCTTGTATTCTCACAGGCAAGAATCATAATGATGGAGACATCAACCAACATGACCACCATAACTGAATTCCTGCTCATGGGATTCCCAGATGATCAAGTACTGCAGAGACTCTGTGCCACACTCTTCTGCCTTGTTTACCTGGTTGCCCTATCGGGAAACCTACTCATCATCACCCTCGTGTCCATAGACCAGCATCTCCAATCCCCCATGTACTTCTTCTTGAAGAACTTGTCCTTGATCGACATCTGCTATATCTCTGTCACTGTCCCTAAGTTTATTACAAACTCTCTGTTCAATACTCATTCAATTTCCTTTGGGGGATGTGCCTTACAAATCTTCCTTGTTATATTTTTGGCGGGTACTGAGTTTGCCCTTCTCCTAGTGATGTCCTATGACCGTTATGCTGCCATCTGTCACCCCCTGCACTATGAGGTCATCATGAACAGAGGCTCCTGCATGCAAATGCTAATGGCTGCCTGGCTCAGTGGGTTTCTGTATGGATCCCTTCATACTGCAGGTACTTTCTCTGTCCACTTCTGTGGTCCCAACGTAGTGCATCAGTTTTTCTGTGATATTCCTTCACTACTTATACTTTCTTGTCCTAGGGAGCAAATTCTAGAATACATATTTATCATTGTTAGCTGTTGTTTCGCTTTCATATGCTTTGTTTTAATGGTTTTTTCCTATAGCCACATTTTTGCCATCATTTTAAAAATTCCTTCTGCCCAAGGTAAGCTCAAAACTTTTTCCACCTGTGTTCCCCATCTCACTGTGGTAACATTGTTTCTTTCTTCTGGGTTTATTTCATATTTAGGTTCAACCTCTCAATCCTCGTCATCATTGAACCTCTTCATTTCTGTCTTCTATTCTCTGTTACCTCCTGCCCTCAATCCGGTCATTTACAGTCTGAGAAACCAGGACATGAAGGTGGCTTTGGACAATATTCTTGGTGGCAAAAAGACCACAAGCATGTAAATGTACAGTAAATACATGACATTGTTACTTAAAGTATGTCAAATCATTTGGGTTACAGGATTATTCTTACAAGTATCAGATGCCTGCTATTCCATTTTGTTGCTCATAAACAACCAGAAATAATTGTGTGAAAGTAAATGTAAATGGGATCCTGGAAGTTTCCAAATTAATAAAAATGCTATAGCTTTATATCTATATTTAAATTTAGAAAATTATTTTTCATTTTCTAGTCAAGTTGACTAATGACAGATGCAATTTGTTCAATAGTTGTAGTGTAATTTAATATTTCTAATTTTAATGCAACTTAATATTTCATTCCAATTTTGCTAAGTCATGCCATTTTTGAGGGAAGAGAGACAATATGTACCATTTAATGTTAATAAAATAATCCATCAGCATATTTTCATTTTTATTTTCTTTAAATAGTTTTACCAAGCTGTTACCATTCAACAATGGATCAGAATAATTTTTATAAAATCCTTTTTTATATTTTCTTGCTTGAATTCCTTTATTTCCAGAAACACTATACAAAATTTTCTTATTTTAAAGGCTGATTTGATTTTAAAAATCATATTGATGAAGCCGGGTGTGGTGGCTCACGCCTATAATCTTACGTACTCAGGAGGCTGAGATCTGAGGATCAGCGTTCAAAGCCAGCCTGGACACAAAATGACCTGAAACTCTTATCTCCAATTAACATCTAGAAAATGGGAAGTGGGGCTTGGCTCAAGGGTAGGGTGGTAGCCTTGAGCAGAGGAGCTCAGGGACAGCATCCAGGCCAAGTTCAAGCCCATAACCCACCAAAAATCTTTTATATATATATATATATATATATATATATATATATATATATTTATTTATTTACGCGCGCGCGCGTGTGTGTGTGTGTGTGTGTGTGTGTGTGTGTGTTTGATACAAGAAAAATTTGGCTCTATTCTCGCTATATATAATGTTTCCCCATTTAAATATCCATTATTATTATTCCCATTTAGTATTTAGCTTGGATTATTCTTAAGAAGTTACAAATATTTAAAATTGCATTGATGTGTTTTGCTTGATTGTTTCTTTATTTTTGTGGGTCATCGGGCTTGAACTCAGCCTGCTGGCTGTCCCTGAGGTCTTCAGATCAAGGCTACTGTCCTACCCCTGAGTTCTTCAGCTCAAGGCAAACGACCTAAACTTGAGCCAAGGCCCATTTCTTGTTTTTTACAGGTTAATTGGAGATAAAAGTCTCAGATCCCTTTTGTGCCAAGCTGGTTTTGAACCTTGATCCTCAGATCTCAGCCTGTTGAGTAGCTAGGATTACAGGCGTGAGCCACCGCACCCTGCTGCCTTCTACGTCAGTAATTACCTGGATCCTGTATTTGAGTATGCTTCCTTTCACTCCAGAACAATGCATATTATTTTTTGTGATATCTTTTTGAGTGCTTGGTTTATAGAAAAAGTACTTCAATTCTACTGAAGACAGATGATAGATATATATGAATATGTACATACATGATGCATATATACATACATAAATATATATATATATATATATATATACAAGTTCATGCCTACATAATGCCTTTATTAGTTTGATTTCCCTAAATTATTATAGGTGCTCCTAAGAGTAGGATGAAGAGTACTCAGTAAAGTAAATGTAGAACATCAATAATATTCATGCCCTCACTTTTTGGTGTATAGCTAAGCAATATTATTTTGACACATCAAAATGAAGCCTGAATTGCACATTTATTGTAGTGTTCTCTTAAACAGCTCATATATATATCATCATCTTGATAACCAGCAAGATGTGAATAGACAAAGAAAATGGAATTTGAGTGTGTCCTTAGAAGAATGGCTTCCTAACATTCTACAGAAAACAGATGGAATTAGAGAACAATAGTTGTGTTTAGTGAAATAAGCCAAAGAAAGAAAGAGAAATCCAGGCACCAGGGGCTCACATCTGGAATCCTACCAGCTTAGAATACTGATATCTGAGGATTGTGGTTTGAAGAAGTCAGCCCAGCAGGAAACTCCCATGAGACTCTTCTCTCCATTTAACCACTGAATAACACGAAATGGTGTTGTGGTTCAGCATGGCAGAACATTAGCCATGGTTTGAAAGCCCCACAAGTGACAAGAAAAAAAAAAGAAAGAAAGAACATATTTTCTTTAACATTCCAATTATTTTCTTGCCAGTCCTGGGGCTTGAACTCAGGGCTGGAGCACAATCCTTGAGCTTTCTCAAGGCTAACACTCTACCACTTAGCCACAGAACCACTTTTGACTTTTCTGTGTATGTGGTACAGAGGAATTGCACCCAGGGCTTCATGTATGCTAGGCTAGCTCTCTAATACTGGGCCATACTCCCAGCACACCATTTTCTATGTCTATCTAAATTTATTTCTGTGACCACTAGGATTTAAGAAGGATGTCGACTAACATAGTACAGGAGCTTGCACCCTATGTATAAGAACGTAGCTATAGTTATATAGATGTAGAAATTTTGATAGAATAAGGATGTGACTATAGCTCAAGATCATCGAATACATACACACATACATACACACACACAAACCAAACATATGAAATAACTTAAATATTAGAAATCTCCAATGGTAAAGTAATAAGTGGAAACCTCAATTATCTTGACAAATACATACGGCATACACATAGTGAAATAAATCATATTTTATATGGTACATATGTAGTAATTACATATATAAGGACACATTTAAGTCCATAAATATATATATATATAGTTATCAGGCTATCCAATAATAAAATAAAAGTATTTAGGAGATGGAAATGTTATATAACTTGACATGACCATTACATTCTGCAAGATTGTAATCAATTTATTACATGGCACTCCATAATTTTGTATAATTTGAAAAATGTAAATGATTAAATGTTTCATTGCTTAAATTTTGTTTGTATTTTTCAGGCAGTGAATAAATTGGGAACTTGGGGACAGTTAAATTCATTTTAGGAGACATTGTGGGAAAGTATATTGATCTACTAATATTTAGATTTTTGTTCTGTTAAACTTTAACTTAATGAGAATTAGAGTTCTGTGTCCAGTTTTCTAACCCTGTTATTGCACATATGTGTATATATGTTTATACTCAAGTGGTTAATTTTTCTAACTTCTTCAAATCATATATATGAGTTTTTATAACAATGTTGGTTAAGAAAAACCTTTGGCTCAAATTTGGATAAAATCGTTAACCAAAGAAGCATTTTTCCCAGTAATGATTTTTTTTCCCATTCTCTTTGGAAAAGTTTTAAGTACACTTGCTATTTCAATAATTTTGTTTAAGATGAATACTGAATTTATACTAGAGGAATTTTTATTTCATTGCAATGATAATTTCTCTTAAAATAAGTTATTTCGCAGGGGGTTTGGCCTAGTTGGTAGAGTGCTTGCCTAGCATGCACAAAGACCCAGGTTTGATTCCTCAGTCCCACATACCTAGGAAAAAGCCGGAAGTGGTACTGAGGCTCAAGTGGTAGAGCTCTAGCCTTGAGGAAGTCCAAGGACAGTGTTCAAACCCTGAGCTCAATCCCAGGACTGGGAAAAAAAAAAAAAAAAAAAAAGAACCTTCAGGGAAATGGGTACTAAGACATGTGAAAGGGTATCAATGTACGTGAATTAATGCATCTTCTATCTGGCAAATATCATGTAACCCTTTTACTAATTACAATAAAAAAGGCAAAAAAAATTAAAAAGTTATTTCATAGAATTTCATTATTTGCCTGTTGTAATGCAGAACAATCCCAGCTCATTCTGTATAAAGTAGACATACGGATTTATGACCTTTTTATTTGCACTTTTTATTTTTTGTGTATATGCTCATTAGCTAGTTTGTCTTAATTCAGTAAATGCATGTACACACGCATGTGTACATGCACATACATATATAGAATTTTCTCATTCTGAAACAAGGATGTAAGCATATTGATATACTGAATATGAATATGGAAAGTAGCACTTACTGAAGTTTAACAGATTGCATTACAGGAGATAATCACTTAAAAACTTGCACCAAGTTTTAGACACATTATTTAAGGAAGCAAAAGTATTGTGGCCAGTAGCATAGGCTAGTGGTAAAGTACTTGCCTAGCATGAATAAAGTCCTGGGTTTGATTCGTTCGTACCATATACTCAGAAAAATCTAGAAGAGGTGCTGTGGCTCAAGTAGCAGAGTGCTAGCCTTGATCAAAAAGTGTCCAAGGACAAAACTCAGTCCCTGAGTTCAAGCCCCAGCACTACCAAAAATAAAAATTGAAACCCTATCATATTCTTATATCCAAATCTACATAGCTTTTTCTTAAATTTGGATAGTCAACATATATATATGTACATATATTACTATTATATATGACATTTGTCATTCTGTTGTTTGCTTAAAATTTAAGTAACATTTGACTAAATGTCTCTAAATGTTTTGTTGATTTAGATAACTTTAACTATTTCCATATTGTACTTAGTAGCTTAACACATAGTTTACAGGGATTATATATTTATTTTATGAACTTGAGTTTGTTTTATAATACATATCAAGCATAATAAATGCAGATAACCTATATGCATAGTACCACTTCATAATTTTAGTATCTCAGATTATTATTTAGAAAATCCCAAGAATTCCTCCACTTACCAAGCATATTTAACTATTTTTTTCTCATAAATATGAAATTCTGACTGTTTTTACAAATTTCTAAAATTTCTTTACTATAATAAAGTACCATAGACTTGGCAATTTAAAGAACAAAAATTTATTTTGTCAAAGTTCTAAAGATCATGGAAAGCTGCTATCAGAGCATAATAGGAAGATTTCTGCTGACAGCATTCTTCTTCCTTGTTCATCATGAACACTTTCTGTGTCGTCACATCACACGAAGAGAGGGACCAACCTATTTCCTCTTGTTAGTACATAGTCTTCTTACTAAAGACTCCACTCTTGCAACCTTTTTTATACTTACTTTCTAAACATTTTTATGGACAAACACAGGAGTAGTTGTTTTAGGATGTGTTATGCAAATTTGGAAGACTTTTCTATAAGAACCTTTCCTACTTGGCTTCATATTGTGTTTACAAGAAATATTCTTCAAGCCATTTACAGCTTTCTATACATTTTAGTTCATTTTAAAGTAACTCCTTTCCTAACATTAATTATTCACTGGTGGCTATTGTAATTATCAAATTTAAGTTATTTCAGATTTTTACAATGATATATAGAATTTAAATTACAGTTCTTAAAGTTATAACTGAAAGTCATGCATTCATGAATTTTTTCTCTAGGTTTCATAAGGAGAAATGAGATTCTTACACTATAGCACAGAGATTCTTATACTATAACGCTAACATTTGTTCTAAAAGAAACCATGATAATATACATGATATTATTTTTTTAATGTAATTGAAATATGTCAAACACCCAGAAATGCAAATAAGCTAAAACTTGGTGAAAGAATTCAGAACATGAGACTAGACCCCTGGGACTGCAGTAATGCCCTGGGCACCATCTAATGAGTCTCTGGTCAGGATTCAGGCCAGGTTCTTTGGCCCTAGCAGAACAGCCACAGAAGGATTCCAAAATGAGAGTCACGTGGGCCAGGGCCAGGCTCTCTACACTGATCTTGGTAGAGAATGAGGCTCCACCAGCCCCGTATTGCCCCTGAGGACTGTCTTCAGGACTTTGTGCTTCCAGATGGTGATGCAATTAAAAAGGGACACCATAAAGCTCACTGACATTCTCCGCCACACCATGGATAATGGAAGAACTCTAATATTGGTGCTCTGAATCTTACTGGGTGAGTCTGAATAGTAGGGCTGCATATGTTTATTGAAAAGCAAGTGGGAAGAGATATCTCCTGGTCAATGTGTAACCAAGCACATGGAAAAAACAAATAAGCTTCTTTCTGTATGTACAAACTGTCAATCAAGGAACTGGTCTATGTAAAAACCTAAATATCCTTTGATATTAGTTTCATTTAGATAATACAAGGTTTTTAAATTAAATGTGCGCATTATAGTTCATACATGTGGGTATAGTTTGATAATTTCATGATTATATAATGTGAAACAAAGTGTCATAGAACATTAATCACTTCTTTATATTATGAATTTTTCAAACTCCTATTTCCCCTGTGTTCTCCTAAGGCTCAATGCCATGTTATTAAATATGTCTACTTTTAATATAACCTTTAATGTATAAAAGCTGATCAGAGTGACTTTAAGAATGATAGAGTGCATTAAGTATTAATATAACATGGAGGTAAAATAATTTATTGACAAAGAACAGAAAAATTCATTAAATATCCTTACCATTTTTGTGTACAATAACTTCATAACTAAATAAAATGGAAACAAATGACAGTGCCATGTTTTCATATTATTTAATCTGGCTAAGCTTCATTTACCATATAAAATAGGCCAAAGATTTTATTTGCTATGGTTTTTAAAGGTACTAAAGCACAATAACTCAAGAAAGTGCTTTGTATAAGCATTAAATATGATCAATATTATAATGTATATGAAACAATGAGCCTTCTTAGAGATAAAAGTATCATGGAAATGATAGAATCTAAAGCTGTTCATTTCATTAGAATCAAAGAATGAAAGAAAAACAATGTTAGAAAATATTGTTTCTGAAAGATAGTATTAAATGTGCAACATTTTGGATCCATATTTGCCTTTAACTATTATGTGTGGATTTATTTCTTAAGTATTTCAACATTTGTAAAAGGGAAAGCATTAGAAGAAGCAAAATAGGTCCTTGACTGAATAAAAGCTGGTTATTCAATGTAGAGATCAGGAACTGGGAAAGCACAGGGAAAAAATGAGGCCCCCATCTCAACAAATTTCAGATAGGCAAGAGGTATAAAAAGCTGGACCTGGGGAAATTTGCAAAACTCTGAAGTGACAAATGGCTTAAAGGAGTGTGAAGGCATGGCTCAAGATCTTGAGTTCAATCTACATTCCTGTAAAGAAAAAGAAAAGGAAAAGATTATTTGGATTTATCTTAAAATATTGCCACACTTAATTTCCAGGTAGAAATAGTTCCTAGGGAGGGTATACTTAAAGATAGAGTCAAAATCCTGAAGCCATATTAAATCACAGTAGGGTATAACAATCTCTGTTAAGGGACATGTATCGTTAGAAAGGATTCAACCAACAGAGAGTGAATGAGGATAAATATAATCAGAATATGTCATATACATGTATGAATATAAAACAATGAAACTTTTTGTAAAAAAATCTGTTTCTGGGCCGGGAGTTTGGCCTAGTGGTAGAGTGCTTGCCTAGCATGCACGAAGACCCGGGTTCGATTCCTCCGTACCACATACATAGGAAAAAGCCAGAGTGGTGCTGAGGCTCAAGTGGTAGAGCTGTAGCCTTGAGAAAAATCCAAGGGCAGTGCTCAGGACTTGAGCTTAAGCCCAGGACTGGCAAAAAAAAAAAAAAGAAAAAAAACTGTTTCTATTTATTGGAGTTCATTTTGATAAACATCATTTTATACAATCATATGCACATAGTTATTGAACCCTTGTGATCCTCTTCTAAGAATATTTGGTCTCACTGTGTGAATGTTTAATTAATCATGTCCAAGAGGAATTATTTGTCCTTTACTATCCATTGGGTTAATTTCACTTGTATAGGTGCATTTCTCTTGCAAACAAGAGAAAACATGTAGCTTATGTTTCTTTTGTTATGACTTACTTCACTTAGTGTATTTTTTCCAAGTTTTTCCATTCCTTTCTGATGGAAGCATCAAATTAAACAATGGAACTTTTTGAAGGTCAGAGAGTGGATGGGGGAGTTTGATTAGTTCATTCTATGTATGAATGGAGGAAATACTGAAACTCCCTTTTACCACAAATACATGCTGAAACAATCTTTGAAAAAAAAGTGCTGTAACTTATGAACTCTTCTGCAGAAATGTAAAGAATTCATTCTATGAATGGAGTATGCTACACAAACTACCTACTGCTCACTACAATTGCATCAGCATCAAATTGATTAGTCCTCATAAGGTTCAATCCAGAGATGCTGTGCTTTAGGTTGGAAAAGAGAAGCTTACTGCCATTCACCTGTATACCATATTTGAAATCTAGGACTCATGGAGGATCTCTCATCTCACCTAGAATCAGGAATTTGACAAATTGGAAAGATACCCATTAATTTAATTAGCATATTGCCACTTCAGGATGTTTTAGGAGGAAAATAAATGGTGTAGACTAAATATTTGTTTTATTATAAATGTTGGGTTTTGTTCAATGGATTGCAACTAAAATTGTCCTGCTTTCCCTACCTAAAATTTTTCAGACATGACTTTCTGACACACTAAAAGTGTTCATTTGAAGGGAGAATTTCTACTCAGAGATGCTTCGGCCATCACTGAGCTGCTACTTTTTATAGCTACTTTTTTTTAGCACCTTGTAATGTTTATAATACATGCTTCCATCTTCATAATAATAAAACTATATATAGTATGGTTTATCAGTGTATCACTATGTGTATATGAAAGAGAAATAGCATGTACATTAGTACATTTAAAAACCAGGTTTGGGTTGAGGGTAGCTAGTATGATTCATAATTTCAACATATAAAACTAATGTTAACACTAAAATTCAAATAATCGTATATCTTTATATATGTACATATATGGAGAGAGATAGGAGACAATTTTCCAATTTTCACCATTAGCCTTTTTGTGCATTTGTATACAAAATATGAAATTACTTTTTAAAAAGTTTTTTGCTTTTACATACTTTTTTAATTAAGGAATTTATTAACATTGATTTTTACATCATATTTCAAATGAGACTTTTATCTCCAATTAACCTCTAGAAAACGGGAAGTGGGGCTTGGCTCAAGCGTGGGGCAGTAGCCTTGATCTGAAGAGCTCAGGGACCGTACTCAGGCCCAGGGGTAGGGCAGTAGCCTTGAGCTGAAGAGCTCAGGAACAGCACCCTGGCTCAGTTCATGCCCCATGACCAAATAAATAAATAAATAAATAATGAAACAATATTCCCCTCTCTAGAAAGGTTGAACGACATGTCTGCATTGCACTTGTGGGCATTGCTTATAGTTACCTAGATTTTCTGGTATTAGAAGGGAATTTCTATATATAATCACTGGCACTTAGATTTTAGAACATAAACAAAATTAGGCTGAGGGTTTGTATGTCATAGATACATAATAATCTATGTATATATGAAACATTAGGTCTATAGAGTCATAAGTTTTTATGATTATGTAGTTGTGTTTATAGTTCCAATACATGTCCATAGCATTGGGTATGCAACTTTGAGTCCTCGCTCTTGTACTGTGTGGCTATTAGATCCAAACAATACAAGTGCTTTTACATACTTTTTGTACTATCTTTAAGTAGTTGTACAAAAGAGACATCATATAACAAACAGTTTATGAATACAATGCATTTCAATCAGAGAAGGGGTGATTCAAATGGGGGTGAGAGGCTGAGGATGTGACACTGCTAAAGAAAATAAAAACTTGATTCTCTGTAAAATTGTTGCTAAGTATTAGGACTAAGTGGCCAATGATTTTACTCAGAAAGTAAACTAATTCAGAATAAACTTAAGGGCCGGGAATTTGGCCTAGTGGTAGAGTGCTTGCCTAGCATGCACAAAGGCCGGGGTTCGATTCCTAGGTATCACATACATAGAAAAGAAAAAGCCGGAATGGTGCTGAGGCTCAAGTGGTCTAGCCTTGAGAAAGTCCAAGGACAGTGCTCAGGCCCTGAGTTCATGGCCCAGGACTGGCAAAAAAAAAAAAGAATAAACTTAAGATTTATGAAGAATCATCAAATATAAAGATGTCAGGTCCAATGTAAGATAATTTTCAAATATTCTAACTGGCACATTCTAACACATGTGGAAATGGCACCTTAGTAATTTTTAAGGGTGCAAATACTTAAAAAATATGGCAGTTTTATAAACACCATGTGCCTGGTCCATTGCAGGAAGAATACTCTGCTAAAGAGAAGGAATATTTATCATCGGCCCAAGGGTGTGAACCTCTTCTGTTGCTTACAAAAAACACAGTGAGTGTCATGTTCAACTACTCAATGGAAGTCAACTTCCTTCTCACCCAGTTCTCTGACAGCCAGCAGCTCCAGGTCTTCCATGGCTTTCTCTTCCTGCTGATCTACCTGGAGGCTCTCATGGGAAATCTTCTCATCTTCACCCTTGTCACTGTGGACCCGTGTCTTCACACCCCCATGTACTTCTTCTTGAAGAACTTGTCCTTGCTTGATGCAGGTCTCATTTCAGTCACTGTCCCAAACCATATTCTGAACTCTTTTACTCACAGGAGCCTCATCTCTTTCCCAGGGTGTGTGTGTCAGGTCTTGTTGGTAATTCACTTTGTTGGGTCTGAGCTTTTCATACTGACAGCCATGTCCTATGACCGCTATGTGGCCATCTGCCACCCTCTGCACTATGATGTTGTCATGAATAAGGGGCTATGTGTGCAGATGGTAGCCACCTCTTGGATGTTTGGAAGCATCTTTGGGGTCCTTTACTCAGCTGGGACCTTTTCTTTATCTTTCTGTGGCTCCAGAAAAGTCCCACAGTTTTTCTGTGATGTCCCCTTTCTACTGAAGATCTCTTGCTCTAAGAAACATGTCACTATTGATGTTAGTGTGACCATAGGGATCCTCTGGGGACTTCTCTGCTTGGTGTGCATTGGGATTTCATATGTTTACATCTTTGCCACAGTGCTGAGAATGCCATCATTACAAGGCAGGTCCAAAGCCTTCTCCACCTGCGTGCCCCATCTCATAGTAGTCACTACATTTTTGGTGACAGGTGCCACTGCCTATTTGAAGCCAGTCCCTGATTCTCCACATATTGTAGACTTTTTAGTGTCTGTTTTTTATTCGGTGATGCCTCCATCTTTAAATCCTATAATATATAGTCTGAGAAACAAAGAAATCAAAGCTTCTCTATGGAAGCTTCTGTGGAAACTACATTATCCATAATATTAAATGTTGTGGATAAAACAATATTCTCCTCTCTTGCTGGACAGTGTCTCATGCCTGTCATCCTAGCTACTCAGGAGGCTGAGATCTGAGGATCAAGGTTCAAAGCCAGCCTGGGCACATAAAGACCTGAGACTTTTATCTCCAATTAACCTCTAGAAAACGGGAAGTGAGGCTTGGCTCAAGCGTGGGGCAGTAGCCTTGATCTGAAGAGCTCAGGGACCGTACTCAGGCCCAGGGGTAGGGCAGTAGCCTTGAGCCGAAGAGCTCAGGGACAGCACCCTGGCTCAGTTCATGCCCCATGACCAAATAAATAAATAAATAATGAAACAATATTCTCCTCTCTAGAAAGGTTGAACGACATGTCTGCGTTGCACTTGTGGGCATTGCTTATAGTTACCTAGATTTTCTGGCATGGTGTAAATTTTTCTTTGTTTTAAGCCAATATTTTATTTTAAAAAACTGGAATCAGATTTACAGGCACATCACTATGAAACAATTACAATATTAGGACCTACATGAGTGTCATGAGTGATCCATATAATTCAGACTTCAGGAGCCATATAGAAGTTTCTCATGCAAAAAAAAAATCTGTTTAAATTCTTGGAACCTAGGAATACATTGCTTCTCTTTCAAAGGGAACTTAGAAGTGCAATTATAGTGAAGCGTTTGTAATATGTTGATTATCCAAGTGATCACAATCCATAGTCTACAATGCTAACTCTTAAAGAATGAAAAGACTGCTCAGAGTGTGGACCAGCCCCGCTGTCACTGAAGGGTAATAGTCATCATGGGCTAGAGAGGAAGGCTAATCTGTAGGCCTAGAAGATACAAGAAATACTCTTCACTGGAAACTCCTAAAAGGATGCAACCTTGCCAGCCTTCCAGGACTTAAGTACAGTATGTGCTATATTTCCAATTTGAGAACTGGAAAATATTATATATTTTAAGACAAAGAATAGATCATGACAACAGCAGTGTAGACAATTAAATAAAAAGCTTAAAATAGACTACAAGTGCTTTTCAAGTCCGAATTTCTGATGTGAGCAAGTACACAGATAATAAAGTTGATAAAATGTCAAAAGTGTAAGAAAGAACAAATACAATGCTTAGACTCAAAAATTCCCTCAATATAGTAACAAAAATTCTATAACGTGTGTTAATTTCATAATGCATTAACTAATATTAAATATTAAATAAATGATGTAGTGTAATATATTTGCTTCATATTCTGTCACTTTAGCTTTATTATTATGAAGTCAGAATTCCAAGCTATAAATTCAAAAAATGGATTTTTGATGTGTCAAACTTCTTAATTATGTTTCTGAGTTTTTCTTTTTAGTGTTCTTTTTATTGAGAATAGTATTTTGGGCCACCAGCCATTTTACTTAATCCTAACAATTTATAAATATCTTTTTTTGATATTTTTATTGTAATTAATAAAAGGGTTACATGATTTTGCCAGATAGAAGATGCATTAATTCACATACACTGATACCCTTTCACATGTCTTGGTCCCCATTTCCCTCCCCCCACCCCCCATCTTGTTTTCCCCCTTCCCTATCCAATTTCAAATAACCAAATACAAATATATCTGATATATCAGATAACAAAGTGAGATACTGTAACAATATGAGATAACCAAGGGACAGCAAAAGAGCTGAGAAATAACATAGTACCTTAAGGACAACAATCTTTCATTATATGGCTTTTGTTTCTATATCCTAGAGATCCTTTTTTAGCATTGTTTGTACTGTTTCCTTCAGATATGTAAGATTATAAACTAGAAGAGTTTATAGTGTGGAAGAATAATAAGTGAAAGTGAACAGGAAGTCTTTAACTCCTGAATTGAAGCATTAAAACTGTGGTCAGCATGAGAAGGGGGTATCAATGTGTGAGGAGTAATGCACCTAATATCTGGCAAATGTAACTGCAACTCCTCTATACAATACAATAAAAATAAACAAATAAAATGATGGTCAGCTCTTAAAGGGGTGTATGTAGAGAAAAAAGCAATGCCTAAAATATATTTCAGAACAGGACAAAGAGAAATTGTGTCAACCTCATTAAAGATTTATGGTTCAAAACATTCTACAACATAAGGAAACAAATTTGATCATTTTAAGATCAGGATGAAGGAACAGTGAGGCTAGTGGCATTGCTTGTTCCGTTTTTGATAACAATTTTGAATAGATTATGGCAGCTTAGAACCAGGAGCATGTTTCCCCAATCTGGATGGAAGACATCTGATACTGGTCCAGGGGAAGTATGAGCTGATGATGGGGAGGACACTTTTGTTTTGCAGACAGTTGAAACTTTGTCACATCTCTCATACAGGACAGTGGGATAATTTGGGGGATTTTGTGGAGGCATCCATGAGAAATGTGCCCATGAGATCTAATGTAAGAAGGGATCTACCACATTCTATCCTTATAAGAATGCAGTAAGAGTTAATATTCTTTGAGGGGACAATGACCAACAGATTAGTCTGTAAGAATTTTATAAAGCATCCACAATGCTTCAAGAATGGAAGCCTAGCATAGGGAGAGGGCCACCTGTGAGAGTGTGATGACCTGAGATGCAGCCTCAAACAGATATCAAGATTTAAAGAGAAAGTCTACAAATTAGAGTATTCAGATGAACAAACAAAACTTAAGTATGAATGGAACACATATGACCATGTGACATCATTTAAAGACTAAGCCTATTATTAATCACGCATATATATATACACATATATATAATAGAAGCTAAAGTCATATAAATCATTCAAAAGATTAAGAAAGATAGGTTTTGAAGAATACTCTACTATACAAAGCAGAAAAATATGTCATAATTTCTTGAATTATGCATGTAAACATCATAATGTTGAAAGCTGCAAGAGAGAAGAAAAAAGTCCCAAATCGAAAAACCTTATCAAAGAAAAACACTTTTTGAAGTTATATTCCTTGTAATAAAATAACCGCTAACCTATATTACAGTATCCATTAATGCTAGCAGTCATAGAAAAAGGAGATAATAAAACTTAACATGAAAAACATTCCTAGACTGGGCTTACAAGAAACATATCTCCCTATCAAAGACAAACATAGGGTTACAATGAAAGGTTAAAGAATGCTTTCCAAGAATACAGAGCCCTAAATTAAGAGGGATTATCTCTCCTTATATCTTGATGAAGTAGACTTCAAGTCAAAATTTGTTACAAAGAAGTCGATTTCAACTGACAAACATTCCATATGATATATAACACTTACAAGCACACACCAAACACTGGTGGATCTAGTCTCATAAAGTGAGTACTGATGGAAATAACAATGGAAGGCCCAATGTGAAGTTACTGGGTGACATTAATAAGAGTCCATACTCACTAATATCACTTAGGACTAAAATTCAACAAGGGAACTTCACAAATAACATTATAGCTGAAATGGAGTTAATTGTTGTCCACAGAATATTTAACATAAATAAATTCCAGGGAAAATTCTCCTAAGATCATATCTTATGACATAAAACATACCTTAATTGAAGGAAACCAATAATTATTTCCTGGATTTTAGGAGAACATAGTAAAATAAAATGAAAAGTAATGCACCTGCTACCTGGTGATTGTAACTGCAACCCCTCTATACATTACTCTGACAATTAAAAAAAAAAGACTACTGACAAGCTCAGTTCCTTGTCTTGATGTATTACCTTCTTTTTCACACTAACAAATAAAATATGTGACTCTGGGTACACTGGTGATCCCCTTCAGAAGGGTTGCTTGGATGGTACATTTAAGAAAAGTTTGAGCTACAGGGGACCAGTCAAAATATAAGTTTAAAATCGTAAAATTGTTACAGTATTGTTACAGTACTGTTACAGTGTTTCACCTTGTTATATGATATATTGTATATATGTGTATTTGGTTATTTGAAATCTGATAGGGAAGGGGGTTAAACAAAATGAGGGGTGGGGGTGGTGGGAGGGAAATGGAGACCAAGACATAAAAAAGAGTGTCAATGTATGTGAAATAATGCACCTTCTATCTGGTGAATATAATGTAACCCTTCTATTAATTACAATACAAATATATAAAAAATATAAATACAAAATAAAAAAAATAAAATTTTATTTTTAAAAATCTAAACATATTTTACACTAGAAATTTCATTGATAAATGATCATTGAAGAAATAAAACAATCCTAAATTCGATTGAAATGATAAATTTAGTAAACCCATCTAAACACAGCCAAATTAGTACTAAGAGGAAGTATAATTATGCTATTAAAAAATGAGAAACTCCAAGCACTTAGAAAAATAAGAATATGTAAAATTTTATATAGTTGGAAAGAAAAATATTAAAAGCATTAAAATTTGGCAATGAAGACTAAACAACTGTTTTTTTTAATTGAGACAAAACGTTGATTCTTTGAAAACATAAACAAAATTGACTAACTCTTAGATAAAGTAAAGGAAGAAAGATTATCCAAGCCAATAAGATTAAAGGTTGTTTAAAAATGATCTCTCTTGTGGCCATATTTGTCTTCGCAGACAAATTAAAATATTGAAGCAATTTTAAGTTGGAGGAAGACGTTGCACACACAGGGTATCTTGGACTGAGAGTGTGAAAGAAAATGTGCATGTAGCCTAACTCAGGAAACCTCAGATGATCATTCAAAGATCAAGATGAGGCCCACTCCGCTCTTGTCCTTAGTATGCACACTGAGTATCTAGTATCACCCCCTCTACGTGGCGTTGTGGGTACTCTTGGGTGGTGGCTGGCAGGGACAGCAAGGAGACAAACATGGCGGAGGCTTTCAGGGGCTGGAGGACAGATTTATCAAGGTGGCCAGCATTCTAGGCCGTGATGCCCACCCGATCCAGGGCCTGGGGTCACCTTCCTGTCCCACTGGAGGAGACCTAGCCCTGCCACACAAACAGACACCAGCCCTAACAGGGGCTCTAGACGGCGAGCTGAGCCCTGGAGGATGAGCAGTGGATCCTAGAAGGAATGGTGAGCAATGCTCACACGGACCCACCAAAAGCATTGGCCTGTGTCTATAATAAATATAATATAAGCTTCTGTTCAGTCAAAAGATTATTTCATTCCACCCAGACATTTCAGATGTGAAGAAGTTGGGGACATATGATAAATTAGACAGAGAAAGTCACACCGTTGCTGTCCATTCGTTTAGAAGAACCATAGGCCTCTTCTGGAGATGACTTTGAGTAGCCAGCCTCATCCACCTGTGTTCTGTGGATGGATGACAGGGAACAGAAAACCTGGGAGAGGGAAGAGGGAACCCACAAAGACAGACGTTTTCCAATGACAGCCATTGACCTGTGGCATCAACCCCCTTGCAAGGCATGGAGTTGACTGTGCTATTGTTGATTTTCTGAAGTAACTGATGTATATTTAAAGTAGGGGTAAGAAAACCACACATTTTGTAGATGCCTTTTTGTTAAAATTCCTATGAAATGTATTTTTGTGTGTGTGTGAAGGGAAGGTCAGAAGTCAACCCCTTAAGTTGTAGGCATGGTGCTTGTGCCCTGGTTCTCAGGAGAAAGAAATGCAAAGAGGGCCACACCAGTGCTTCCAGGGAAGAGTAACACATGATATTCATAACATTCATCTAAATGAAATCTTAAGTATCTAGTTAAAGAATCATAAAGAAAATGAGAGTTCCTAACCTCAACTTTTTGTCATCTTACCATTATTCTACACAATAGCTAATGTTCCACAGGACTTTACCTACAGCTAATTTAAAATCCTTATTTCTCAGGTTCAAAGAAGGAGTACTAAAGTAAGACACAGTCTCAAGTCTAGAAGACAAGGTATGCCCGAGATTGACTTTAAATGTGTCCGTGTCATAGCTTACTTATTGCCTTATGCACTTCTGTTGAGTTCTCCTCATCTAACACAATCTTTCCAACTCAGACAGGCTCTGGGTTAATATTTATTAATGTTTCACATGATGGAAGTCACCTTTAGAGAGTTCTTTTGTCCCTATTTCATGTTCTACAGTTACACATGTAAACATTATAGACTCCATGGGTTTGTCTCAGGGGGTTACATTCTGCCTTGCCTTAATTTTCCTTTCTGGGCCCTTACATGTCCTTCTCACATCTGATTGTTGAATACGCCATCTTTCCCTCAAGAAACACCAACAAGGATATCACTATGGGATTAATTACAAGAAACTCTCCCCTATTGAGCCCTAAAATAGTCATGCAACAACTTAAGTCTGCATCATAGAATTTTTGAGAACGATAATCTTTCAACAGAAAGCTGCACTGTGAGGCAGTCCTCTAAGTCTGGGCTCCTTCACCTGGACTGTAGGTATTTTAATCACCACTTTAAGAACTTTCATCCAGTCTCTTCCTGGATTTAAGTCAGAACACAGTGAAGGAAACTTCCTTCTATATCTTCACTATCTACAGAGATGACTAAGTTGAAAGTTCCCTAGAAATTGCCTAATTAGGGAGAACTGAACTCCCAGTAGATAGCATGCTTGTGAGCAGCCTGAGAGTAAAAGTTTAAAATTCTACCAGTAATAAGTTGCTGTTAGTATAAATGGTCCTGGTGTATTATGTAATTGGATTCTGTACAACATATTACATACTCCATGTCTCAAAAAATATAGCAAAGGAAATTAAATAACTTCACCTTGAAGAAATGATGACCTAGAACTTGCTGCTTTCATTTAAATATTTTATAATATAGTCATTTACTGAAATATTCTGGGTATCTCAGCCATGTGTACAATTTTTGTCTTAAAATTCTGTTTTAAGAGTAATTTTTCCTGTAATATACTTGAATTCAGGGTGTATACACTGTCCCTGAGCTCTTTTGTTCAAGGCTAACATTCTAATACTTTGAGTAACAGTGCCACTTTCGGTTTTCTGGGCTGGCTTTGAGCCATGGTACTCAGTTCTCAACCCCATAATACAGTAATGATGTAACAGTGTCCAGCTGAAATCTCTTTAAGGATAAATAAAAACTCTTTAAGAAGCATCATAATAAAACTCAACAGGGGTATCTATATTCTAGAACACATATGCCTCTTCCTCTGTTCATTAGTTTTCTTCAAAATCCATCTCCAAGTGGTATGTGACATTTCTCTCATTTATCCTGTTTTAGCATCTGCATCCCTCTTGTTGATACCTCACATTGGTTATGGAATTCGTTATTAGATTATACCTCTTTCTCTTTAGTTCCTCAAAGTCTCATAGTAGTTTGTAATAATCACCATCCCTGTAACAATCTTATAGGAACTTCATTATCACCTTATCAGGGTTGATCTGAGACTAATGCAGACAACACTACAATAGTAACGGTGCATGCTTTGATCAATGAAGTTAAATGCTGTGTTCTATATTTCCATATATAAGTAATAAGCATATTTTGTTACATTCTTCACTAAATATGTCATGATTTTGGACCAAAAATATACTAGCTTATTTGACTCCTACGTAAATCATACAGACTAGGTATTTTACTCCGTAGGCACTCATTTTCTCACAGTTTTGAAGATATTCATCTATGTCCAAGGTCCTTGAAGGTTTGATTTCATCCAAGTCTTCTTGAGTCATTCCTTTGTATATGTGAATCCCAGCTGTGCCTGTATATACTGATTGGCTCTTCTTATCATCTTTAATTATGCAGATGGGTTTATTGCAACAGGTCATTTTTCATGAGGACAATGCTCTTGTTCAATGTTACCTCTTTTATCACTCTTCTTTCCTCCCACTTATAGCTTACACCAGTATTCTAGTAATTCCCAGAATTTAATAGATAGCCAAATGTAAGATAGTATACATGGTGTTTGACATAAACAATAAATCTAATTGGTTTATGGTAGGTATTGAACAATAATAGGAAAGAAGACATGAGAGTTCGTTTTGTTTGGAGAGTTTCTGTTCTTTATTTTAGAAAAGCAAATTAAAATGTTGAAAATGTATGCTTATTCAATAATGATATCATTTGGGCAGTTTGAAAATGTTATGATTGTGCAAAATAAATGTTTTAATGTTACTAAGATCTCAAGTTTCCAATCTTGAAAGTCTGAGAAATAAAAGTAAAGAAATACTCAGTGAGGATAATACAAACTCTGCTTGAAGTATGTGGACTTAATAAAATTTCAGCAACAAATGATCAAAGTTGCAGCTAATATGTGTTTCTAGATATTTCTTTTCCTTCGCCTTTCATCAAAGTTTAAACTGTTCAAAAAACTTGTAATGTGCTATTCCTTCTTCTACAGAATATTAAAGTAAGAACAAAGTTTCTCATCAATACAGCACTTAATAAAGGTTAGTTGTCTGGTTTATCTCTGAGGATTCTTTTCATTTAGTGCTCTAACAAGGAATAGGATTGTAAATGCTATTGTGAAGAAAGACTGGATAATTTCAAATAAATATTTTCTTAAATAATTTCTTACATTATTTAAGATTACTAATGGCACAAATGGCAAAATATAACTGACGATCAAATTCAAGTTAGAAACTAAATGGACATGACAACTAGCACTATCTGATTTTAGATTTTGTTCTGTTCTAAAAGAATGAAATGTTATACACAATAATATGTATTGCTGCAAATGTACAAGAAAAGCAATATGGGACTGAACAGGAGAGATGAATGATACCATGCTAATTGTGCTGTTTCAAGGTCATTATTAAGGTAAAGTCACTCCAGAGTTCTCTACAATATTATTGCAATGATTCTGTAAATTTGAAATATTTTCAAAATTAATGACTAGTAGGAGTAATAGTATAGACACTGTCAAAAGAAGAATTAAAAGTCAGGAGTTGTTGGCTCTCATCTATAATCCTACCTATTCAGGTGGCTGAGGTTTTAGGATTTCAGTGTGAAGTAGTGTGAGTATCTGTGATACTCCTATCTTCAATTAACCACCAAAAAGCTGGAAGTGGAGCTGTGGCTCAACTGGAAAAGCCTTATCCTTGAGCAAATAAAACTCACCGGAAGAGGGAAGAGGTAATGAGGAGGAGCTGGAGAAGGAGGAGGAATGCTACAGCTATCCATAAATATGGGGGAAAATGTCCAATATAACTTGTGATCAGGGCTAAAATAGAAACCATAATGCAATATACTAACATCTCAAGAATTTTATCAAACAATAAATGTTTTTCTAGCATACGAACCAAGTATCAGTAGAGTAAAACAAAGTTAATACAAACTGCATATACTATGCAATAGTTGAAAATTATATTTTGTGTCGTATTACATATGAAATCAAGTCACAAATAACTACTTTTTAAATGAAAAGCTTTTATTGATTCAACATATTAAAAATCAGTTTCTTTTAACAAAAACTACTTGATTTTCATTATTCTTCTCTATTTGGAAAAATCCATTTGACTAATATTTTAGGAAAAGTATCCAATATTTCTTGAATAGTAGTAGGAAATTATGACACATCTATAATCATAACTTAAAATATATAAATTTCCATAACTCAATATATACTATGAGAAAGATATTTTTGTGGTACTGGGTCTTAAACTCAGGGACTAGTGACTCACTGTCCTTGAGCTTTCTCAGGTCTAGAGCTACCACCTGAGCCATGGCTCCACTTACCACCTTTTCTGTGTATGTAGTACTGAGGAATCACACCTAGGGTTTCATGCGTGCTAGTGCATGCTAGTGCATGCTAGGCAAGCACTCTACCACTAGGCCACATTCCAGGCACAATAATCATTTTTAACAATTTTTCATAATGTTAGAAGATAAATGTCATTTGGGGTAGCTATGTTGCTATGAGCAAAAACTTTTACTGATATAGCTATAAGGTTTTTTTGTTTGTTTTTGCCAGTCCTGAGGCTTGAATTCAGGGCCTGAGCACAGTTATTGGGCTTTCTCAAAGCTAGTGGTCTGCCTCTTGAGCCACAGCACCACTTCCGGCTTTTTCTTTGTTATGTGGAACCAAGGATTCAAATCTGGGTCTTTGTACATGCTAGGAGAGCACTCCTGGCCCCAGCTATCAGTTTTTAACCAATGACATTAAGATCTACCAGCAGCCAGATAAAAAAAGAAACATAAACAAAATATGTAATTTTCAAATTCTCATAGTTTTACTTTCTAAAAATAAATTTCTCTTTCCTTCAAGGAAGAGATTTACCAAGTGACTTACCAATTTATTTTACCTTACCTGCTAGTTGATTTTTGTAGTATTGTATTTTCAGAGTATTAAGTAAAGCTACATTACTAGGTTGATAGACTAAATACATATTTGAACTTTCATAAGAGACCCTCTAAGTCAAAGCCACTAGAATTTTGAAAAATATCCTTAGGAATATTTGACAGTAGTCATCCCTTTTACAAAGTCTCTTAATGATTATTACATATTGTAATTTTTGCTTACAACTGTTGCCTAATCCATAAATCTGTAGTGAAAGAATTGAAGAAATATATAAGCAGTGTAGTATAGTTCTAGTGAAAGTATGAGCCATGATCTTTATGACCTATGCCACAGAGTTGTGTGCAATCTGAGCAATATGTCTACTGAGAACAGCAAGGATCACATTAATTGTATTAAGACAGAATCACTTAATAAGGCAATTCATAAACAGTTCCTTCCTTGGGGGAAATCCGGAGGTGTTATCCAAATGCTTTAAAAAGACCTGTTGTATATCTTTTGTCTCCAGAAAATTTCAAATGCCTTATTCGTTAACCTTTTATATTCAGAAGCTACACAGAGTTAGAAAGATCACTGACTTATCAAAGCTTAGAGATTTGCATGAAGAGGGTTTTCGAAAAGAAGATCTTTGTTCTGTTTTACTTTCAAGTCCTCAATGGCAAAATTGATTTCTTTGAGGTTAAAATTTTTCCTCTCTCTTGTAGACCTGTTGGAATGCTCTCTTTAAGTATGAGTACATCTTTGTCCAAGTGATTTAAAGATCTAACTTATTTTCAGGTATGGATTTCATACTTTTATGGTAAAAACATTAAGGTTCTCTCTATTCTGAAACAAAATATTTTCAATGTTGTAGGTACTATAAACAATTCAATACAAACAATACAAGACACTAAAAACAATACAACTATTTTTTCCATGGAAATCAACAGTCTTTTTAATCCATATTTTTCCTGTTTGCCTTTCTTAATGTATTTTTCCTGACTGGCTATTGAAATAGGCAGATGTCTTCAGAATTATTCACTACACATTCTCTCAGTTTACTACATAATGTTTCTCATCACCTTCATTTTTGAGCTGACCTTTCTAATTTGTTTTCTCCCCATTTCATTTGCAAACTGAAATCTTCCTACCTTCAACTTTCAGCCCTTTTTGGTTAAACTAACATACTTTATTGCCTGAAAACTAGCTACAAAATTTTATCTCCTTTACTAGTTTATTTTGGTGAGTTTTTGTTTGTATTTTACATTTTAATTGGTTATATCAGTTATATAAATGGATTTAATTGTGTTTTTCCATGTGTGTTCAGTTTACTTTGATCATATTCATACTTTTTTCTTCCTTCTCCAATAGACAAGCTTACAGAAATAAGTCATTTTGACACTATCATTTAGCTCAATGTCTCATATATATTTTTTCAATGAAGAACAAGTAACTGAACACATAAAAACATTGAAACATAAAGTGATATGCAGGCAATGTGACATGATAAAAGAAACTATTTATGCAAATGAGAAAGTATTTTGTCATGATAAGCTCTAGACTCCTTCACAAACAAATCAAACAAAAGAAACTGACAAGTTGGCTCTATTACACATGTATGTATTTGAAAGACAAAGTTTTCTAAATTCACATTTACTTCTACTAGTAAGATATCCAATACACTAGGACTGCATGGACTGAAAGTAATATAAACATTATATAAAATATTTGTTTATCCTTGTTTGTATCTATGAATATAGTGAAAAATATTAGCAAAGTTCATTCTTGCAACAAAATGAAATATTTTTCTTTGGATAGATTTCTAGAGATAGTAATGTTCCCTAAGAACAGGAAACTGCATTGCTTCATTACTCTCAGGCCATATACAGCCTGGCTTCAAGGTCTGAACAAATCAGGTGTGGTAACTTATGCAAAATTCAAACCCAAAATTTAATAGTTAAAGTCATGATAAGGATTTAGTCAATTGAGTTTTACTGGAAAGACAAAAAGATTCAAGCCATCTATTCTATTTTTAGGGGTATTAACAAGATCTCCAAAATTACACAGGGAAAGAGAACAAGAATTATGCATAATCAAGTAGGTTTCATGAAATTATGATATGATTGATCACTCTCTCAGTTCTATTCTCCTCATGTCTTATTAATCTGAAGGTAATTGCCACTACTCCAAAGGACGAGGTAGAGAAATGCCATGTACTATGGAGAGAATTGCATAGCTCAGAAGACAATCTCCATTTGCTTTTCAAGATGTTCTCTACAAATGTGAAAGTGAAGAGAAATCTGGTCTCATGAACTAACTGCTCCTACTCACAGGGTGGCAAACTCTTGGAATGATCTGCCTGCCAGGCTCCCTGATTCCAGAAAGGTTGAGGAAAATAAATGAAGTCTTCTAGGCACCAGGACAGGTTTCTGAAGTAGAACTTCATAATACCTGATATTTCCAATGTGTTGAAATTATCTTAGTTACCCTCACCTCATTGTCTGCAGTCCTATACGGAGAAAATTATCAGCTTCACAGGAACATTCTGCACATGTAAGGAGTCCATCAGGAATTTAACTCAAAATTTTAGGCTATGAATACAACTACAAAATAGAAGCACAGATGCCATGCTTTCCTTTTGCTTATAGTTGTCTTCTGGGCATCCTGAAAGTCTAGATGAAAAGTCAATAATTTTACAAAAGCACTCTCTCATTGCCTGCTACAATTTTCCTATAGAATCACATTTATCTCGGAACAAAATGTAACAGCAAATTGATGTAACAACCCAGTCATCTGAGGCAACTTCTATGAGAGAAGTCTTAACCTTCTTTTATGAAGATAAGGTTGAAGATACAAGGTCAGAGGAAATTGTAACAGACTATTTCATGTCTTTTTATTTTCCTTTTTTATTTTATTTACTTTTATTCATACATTATAAACATACTAAATGATTGGGACAGCGTTGTGCTTCCAAATATGTATGATGTTTAGTGATCACTTCAGCTTATCAGTTAAACCATTTATCATTTCATTGCTGCAAGAACACGAAGAATACAATTTTATCTATATAAAATAAACTTAGTATTCAGACTAAACAATATTTACAGCTTAAGAGTAAACTAGAAAATCATCAAATCCTGAAACAAAAATCTCAGACCTACTGTGTCAAAATTATAAAAAGAAAATGAGACTAATTAACTTCACATATTAGTCATAATCAATTACTATGCACTAAAATATAATGAGTGAAATTTGGGATTGTAGCTCAAAATTGTCACCTTAGTATGTGCTATGCCCTAGGTTGAAGCCCCATTTCCTATTGATTGAAATAGGAAATAGACAAAGAAAGAGAAATGGGAAGACAAGGAATTAGAAAGGAATTGCAGAGGAAGTTAACATAGTTACATTATTCCTTTCAATCTAATAATTGTATATAGTCTACTCTGTAAAGACTTTGTAAGCAGTTGTCATGTCTTCCTACTTGTCAGGCAGTGAAGAGAATCCAGCATGGCCAATGTCTCCTTGGTGACAGGATTCTTCCTCTTGGGGTTTTCTGATGTGCCAGAGCTGCAGATCTTCCATGGAGTGCTCTTCCTGCTAATGTACCTGGCAGCCCTGATGAGTAATCTTCTCATCACCACTCTTACCACCCTTGACCTGAAGCTCCAAACACCCATGTACTTCTTCCTGAAGAACTTGTCTCTGTTGGATGTCTCCATTGTATCTGTGCCAATCCCAAACTTTATCGTCAACAGCCTCACTCACGACAATTCCATTTCCATTCTGGGGTGTGCCTTCCAGATACTCTTCATGACTTCCTTCTCTGCAGGAGAGATATTTGTCCTCACTGCCATGTCCTATGACCGCTATGTGGCCATCTGTCATCCCCTGCACTATGAGGCCATTATGAATGGCAGGGCCTGTGCACTGATGGCAGGTGCTTCCTGGGCTCTTGGTGGTCTCTTTGGAGCTGTGTATACAGCTGGCACATTCTCCATGCCTTTCTGTGGCTCCAGTGTGATCCCTGAGTTTTTCTGTGATATTCCCTCACTGCTAAAGATTTTGTGCTCTCAAACACCCATGGTAGTATATATAAGTATTGGAATTGGTACTTGTCTGAGCATGTCTTGCTTCATCTGCATTGTGATCTCCTATGTTTATATTTTCTCCACTGTGCTGAAGATTCCTACCACTAAAGGTCAGTCCAAAGCTTTCTCCACCTGCCTTCCCCATCTCCTTGTTTTCACCATATTTATTGTAACTGCATATTTTGTTTATCTCAAACCACCTTCAAATGCACCATCAGTTCTTGACAGGCTGCTTTCTGTGCTTTATACTGTTCTGCCTCCAGCATTTAATCCTATGATCTACAGCCTTAGAAACAGTGACATGAAATGGGCTCTGATTAGGTTACTACAAAAACTCAAAGTCCAGAGGCTCTCTCCCTTAAACAAGTCCAAGTGTCTGTCAAGGACATAGTACCTCACAGGTATTAGGACTATTTTTTTTTATCTTTGGAAGGACATCATGAAAGAATAAAAATAATGCTGACATACTAGCTCTAAAGAAATACATTTTCATGAGGCCAAAAAAAAAGAAAGGAAAAAGATGACTTAGACACACTCAGTATTCTCTTTTAGCTCCATGAATCTGAAATACTACAAACTTGTGACTCCAGGAAGGGACCAGTGATGTGGAAAGGAAAGAAGAAAAATTCATAAATAAAGAACTATAAGCTATAATAATGAACTATGAACATCGGGCCAAAGTATAATATTGGAGCAAAATTGTGGGTTAAAGGGGAAGTTCCTCCTATCAGCACTACAGGCAAAAGAGAAAACGCCCCTCTGGGGACCTCAAGGATTCAAGGGAAATACAGACATACTGGTTCTGCAAAGCCTAAAGGGATGGAAGAGATGCATCCTATAAGCCAATAGCTATCAGAGAAGAGACCTTGACACTTCTGTGCGTGTTCATTGACTACCATTAGAAGTTTGAAAGACCTCTTAAGAATCATGAGCACAAGACCCTGCTGTTTTATGTCTCCAAACTCACAAACCCACTCTGGCACTGAAGAAGCAAACAAACTCCCTGCTAATATGTGTGGAGCCAGAACACTAACTGAGCCTGGGATTCAACTTCCTGAATAGAACACTACCTTGAGGACTTGGAATGTGGCTTACTTGTAGAATGATTGATTGCCTGGTATGCATGAAGCCAAGCAATGGTCTTTCCTCATTACCAGATAAAAAGAAAAGGCTAAAAGTGTTACTGCGGCTCAAGTGATAGAAACACTAGCCTTGAGCAAAACAAGCTCAAGAACAGTACCCAGACACTAAGTTCATGTCCCAGGACTGGAAAAAAATTACCCAGATGGAGAGGGTAAAGCCCAAGTCAGAGACGCCTCTTTGTTACTGGATGCTAGTGTCTCCATGAGCCTCCAAGTTCTCCTTGTTATAAAGTGAGAGTGAGCTGAGGGAGTTGGGAATCACTACAAGGTTGAGTGAACTGAGAATCTAGAGTCCCATGAAGTGTGAGTTGTTAGTTGGCCTGTGTCTGAACATATTTGGAATCCTGTAAATGTGGGAATTAAGTTCGGACTTGTTGCAAACCTAGGAATCAGAATGAGATAATCATAGAGCAACTTGGAAGTTGGTGCAAGCCTGTGAAAACTGGAAGGTACATCAGATTGAGTTGGAAATCAGTCAGAAATTGAGAGGTAATAGGTAAAAAGCAAGGAGATGGCTGGAAATCTAGAAGTCACTACCAGCTGATACAACCCACGGTCAATTTGAAAACATGTCTTTTGTCTTCTTGTGATAACAGGGGGATGTGTTCAGGGCCCTCTGTATGCTTGGTGGATGTTCTGCTACCACTGGGATACCACTCCAATCTTTTGGTTTAATGAATTTAGATTTCAAAAAATAGAACTACTGGGCCAGGAGTTTGTCCTAGTGGTAGAGTACTTGCCTGGCCTTCACAAAGACCCGGGTGCAATTTCTTGGTACCACATACATAGAAAAAAGCCAGAAGTAGTGTTGTGACTCAAGAAGTAGAGCTCTAGCATTGAGAAAGTCTGGACAGTGCACAGACCCTGGGTTAAAGCCTCAGGACTGGCATGTAATTAAATAAATAAACAAAAAATCAAATCAAACTTCTGTGGATGAAGGAGGACTCAATCTACTCTTCAACCAGAAAGAAATAGTAACTGAATTGTTGCTTTATTTCTGTTTCATTTTAGGCAATGTTATTTTTGTGTTTTGCTTCTTTCCCCTTTATTACTTAACTACTAATATCTTATATTGTTCAAACATGCTAAATTATTACCTTATCCATAAATATCATAATCCCTTTCATTTCTAAACGTATTGGGGTATTAATTAATGGTTACAACTTTTTAATGTAATTAAATAGTTAATGTGCTTTTTAAATTATTGGTTTTGATATTTCTGCTTTCTCTCCTCTGAATGGCAAGGAAAAACATATCCAGTTTGACAGATATACAAACTGTAAACTAGGAAAACTCAGAACATTTCCAAAACTTAAGCAGAAAACTACTGTAATGCCAGGTTCGGCTATATCATGCAAGTAATCCTAGATTCATTGGAGACTAAAATTCACAGGTTCTTGGGTTAAAGCCAGACAAGTTATAAAGTCCATTTGCTGTTATAGCCAAAGTAACTGGGAAAATGCCAGGCACAAGACATGGTGCAAGTGGTAGAGTGCCAACCTAGTAAGTGCAAGACTCTTAAGTTCAAATCATTGTACTGGCAAAATAGGTACCAAAGTGACTGAGGGAACTTCAAAGTTTATATTTAAAAATGACAAATGAGCTCAAGGATGATTCTAACAGGTGAAGAAAAAAATGAATTCAACACCTAACAAAGAAAGTCAATAGTACAAATGAGAACTTCAACATGAAAATGAAAATGGTGGAAAACAACCAATTAGAAATGTTGGCTACTTGTATGGAAGAATAAAAACAAGCTTCTCAGAAAAAGAAAGGAAAAGAAAAGAAAAGAAAAAAAAGAAGAAGAAGAAGAAGAAGAAGAAGAAGAAGAAGAAGGAGGAGGAGGAGGAGGAGGAGGAGGAGGAGGAGGAGGAGGAGGAGGAGGAGGAGGAGGAGGAGGAGGAGGAGGAGAAGGAGGAGGAGAGGAGGAAGAGGAGGAGGAGGAGGAGGAGGAGGAGGTAGAGGAGGAAGAAAGAAGCAGAAAAAGAAATGTTGGCTAAGAGGTAGCCATGGCTTATGATTATTATCCTAGCTACTCAGGAGTCTGAGATCTGAACATTTCTGTTCATAGAGAGCCCAGGCACAACAGAGCACAAGACTCTTATCTCCAGTTAATCACTAAAAATCTGGAAGCAGTGCTGTGGCTCAAGGGGTAGGGTGGTAGCCTTGATCTGAAGAGCTCAGGGACAGTGCTCAGGCCCAGAGTTCAAGCTCTATGAACCACAAAAAAAGGAAGAAATGTTAGTTAGAAAAAGCTCAATAAACTAATTTTTTAAAAAAGCAGTATAGGGCAGTAGCCTTGATCTGAAGAGCTCAAGGACAGTGCCCAGCCCAGAGTTCAAGCCCCATGACCCACAAAAAAATATATAAATAAAAAAATCCACAAATAAGCAGTATTAACTAGAAGAAAAGGGATTTGAAAACACAAAAGTGGAAATAACATATTTAGACATTAGAAGTAAAATAAACATCAAGAACTCGCTGCGATGATTGAGAAATCAAATGTATAATCCATAGGGTGAAAGAAGCTAGTATATGTGAAAAAAAAGAAAGACACATCCAATAAAAATTATTGCAAATTTCTTCTCAAAATTTGAGAAAGACATGGAAACACCTTTACAGGGAGGTAATTTAGAATGCCACAGAGTCACATTTTAAAACATCTCTCCATTACATGTAATAAAATGTAACAACTTTAGACCAAAGAATATTGAAACATGCAAATGAAAAATGCCAATTTACATATAAAAGTAAACATAACATACTTATCTCACAATTGCTAAATGCTAGGAATTACATTAATTACATTATGTCATTTTGGAAGCACTAAGAGAAAATAATAGCCAAACACGAATTCTAAAATCCAGCAAAATTGTCATTCAGAATTAATGAAGAAATAAAGACCTTTCAAGATAAACCACTGAAGCTCATAACTACTAAGCCAGCACTGGAAGCGATACTTAAAGCGATGTTACACAACTAGAAGAATGATAGACATAAAAACAAAATCTCAGGAAACAATTACTTTAATGATAGAAATAAATGAACACTAGCAGTGTCAATGATTCAAACACAGTCAATAAAACATACCAGCAAAATATTAAAATAAACAAGAGAACAAGAATTTTAATATAAACAGTATTTAAATTAACTAGGAATAAATATCAAAAAATTATTTCTCAATCAGTAACACAGCAATATCCACAAATGGAAATAACCATACATCTTCAATTACATAGATGAATCTTTTCTTTCAAATTTTTTATTGTAATTAATAGAAGGGTTACACGCTATTTGCCCGATAGGAGGTACATTAATTCACATGCATTGATACCCTTTCACATGACTTGATACCCATTTCCCTCCCCCTACCCACACCCCTCATCATGTTTTCCCCCTTCCCTATCCAATTTCAAATAACCAAATAAAAATATATCCAATATATCAGGTAACAAAGTGAGATACTGTAACAATATGAGATAACCAAGGGACAGCAAAAGAGATGAGAGATAACATAGTACCTTAAGAACAACAATCATTCATTATATGGCTTATGTTTCTATATCCTAGAGATCCTTTCATTTAGGGTCCTACTATATGGCCTTTTGAATTAAGGTTTTGCTCTATTGCAAATCTCTGTTAGGAGAGCCCAAGGTTTCTACTGATTATGACAAATGAGGAAAACCATTGAGCCTAAGTTCCTTTGAGTCTGACTTACTTCACTTAATATGATTTTTTTCTAAGTCTTTCCATTTCCTAACAAATGGGACCATCTCGGTCTTTCTGACAGCAGCATAGAATTCCATTGTGTACAAATACTACATCTTGTTGATCCATTCATCAACTGAGGGACATCTGGGTTGGTACCATATCTTTGCTATGATAAATAGTGCTGCAATGAACATCATTATGCTAGTGGATTTAGTATGTCCTCGTTTCAGGATGATTGGGTAAATGCCTTGTAGTGGAATTGCTGGGTCATAGGGGAGCTCTATGTTTAGTCTTTTGAGGAACTGACATACACCTTTCCATGGTGGTTGAAGGAGTTTGCACTCGCACCAACAGTGTAGTAGTGGTCTCTCCTGGTCACATCCCCTCCAGCATCTGTTGTTATCAGTTTTCTTGATTCTGGCCATTCTAACTGGAGTGAGGTGGAATCTTAGAGTTGTTTTGATTTGCATTTCTTTTATGACCAGAGATTTTGAGCATTTCTTCATGTGTCTAGAGGCCATTTTTGTTTCTTCTTCAGAGAAGACTCTCTTTAAATCTTTGGCCCATCTTTTAATGGGATGGTTGTTACTTTGGAGATTAGTTTTGGAGTGATTCAATTTTTTGAGCTGTTGATACATTTTAGATATGAGACCTTTGTCCGTTGTATGGTTGGTGAAGATCTTCTCCCACTCTGTAGGCTTCCTGATTAGTTTACTAGCTATGTCCTTTGCCATACAAAAGCTCTGCAGTTTAATGCATTCCCACTTATCTAGCCTTTCTCTGATGTGTTATGATTCTTGGTCCTTATTAAGAAAGTTTCGACCTGTGCCAAGGAGGCCTAGTGTATCTCCTATTCCTTTTGTGAAGTTTTCAGTGTGTTGGCTTTTACCTCCAGGTCTTTGATCCATGTAGAGTTAATTCTAGTGCAGGGTGACAAAGAAGGATCCAACTTTAGTTTTCTGCAGGTGCTTAACCAGTTCTGCCAACACCACTTGTTGAAGAGGCTATCTTTCTTCCATTCTATTTTTTTTTTGGCTCCCTTGTCAAAGATTAGGTGGCCATAGGACTGTGGGTTAATATCTGGGTCCTCATTTCTATTCCATTGATCTTCATGCCTGTTCTTCTGCCAGTACCAAGCTGTTTTGGTAATTATAGCTCTGTAGTAGAGTCTAAAATTTGGTATTGAAATTCCTCCTGCGCTGTTCTTTCTGCTAAGAAGTGTGTTTGCTATACGGGGTCTTTTATTATTCCATATGAAATTTTGTATTGCTTCTTCTATTTCTTTAAAGAATGCCATTGGGATATTGATGGGTATTGCGTTGAATTGGATTTATCACAGGGAGGTAAAGCTGGTTCAACATACGCAAATCAATTAATATAATTCAACACATCAACAGGAGCAGGGACAAAAATCACATGATTGTCTCAATAGATGCAGAAAAGGTATTTGACAAGACCAACACCCCTTTATGCTAAAAGCTCTGGAGAAACCAGTAATCCATGGAACATTCCTCAATATAATAAAGGCTGTGTATGACAAACCCACAGCTAGTATTATACTTAATGGCGAAAAGCTAAAGCCATTCCCTATAAAATCAGGAATGAGACAAGGATGCCCACTCTCTCCACTCCTCTTACTCCTCTTTAACGTAGTATTAGAATTCCTGGCCAGGGCAATAAGGAAAGAAGCAAGCATACAGGGGATACAAATAGGGAAAGAGGAAGTAAAACTTTCCCTCTTTGCAGATGACATAATTCTGAATTTAAAGAATCCTATAGACTCTACTCCCAATCTCCTTGAGCTGATTCAAAACTTTGGAAGAGTAACAGAGTATAAAATTAACCCTCAAAAATCAACTGCCTTCCTATATGCCAACAGTGAGAGGAACGAGGCAAAAATCAGGAAAGCAACTCCTTTTGCAGTAGCCTCAAAGGAAATAAAGTACCTAGGAATTACCTTAACTAAGAATGTAAAGGACTTTTTCGATGAAAACTTGAAAACCTTGAAAAAGGAAATTAAAGCACAACTGAGGAAATGGAAAAACCTCTTATGCTCCTGGATTGGAAGAATCAACATTGTGAAAATGCCAAATTTACATGGCTGAATCTTTCCACTTCCTATTCCTGTCTTTCCAGGTCCTACCATTCAGCTAGGGACACATTGGCAGGGAAGACTCCTCAGTTACTAAAACTGACAAGAAACCTCTGTAAACCCAGTGGTTCAGAACTTTATTGAGCATGTCCATGACCCAAGTTGACCTTGCCAAAAATGGTCACAAAATATTAATTCCATTAAGCCTAACACTCCCTGAAAATCAGTTCAAATATTAATTTAGGCACCATTAATGAAATATCTACTATGTAATGGATGTTTTACATACATGACCTCATTTATTGTAACAAATTTGAAATATGTTATTCATTCCCTTTCAGGAACTCAGGCAAATAAGTTCAGAGAAATGATGTTGCAAGGTCATATATTATTCCTTAGGATGGTGTGCTCTACCAAGCCAACACAGGAAACAAGTAAATTTGAAGGGAAGTAAATATAAAGTTCCAAAAGATGTAGAGTACACCTGGGAAGTTGGCAATCAGGAGACTTTAAGGGATTAAGGCAGGACTGACCAATGAATGTACTGGAAAAATAAAACTTCATACTACATCAGATACACTAAACTCATTGGGAAAGCACACCTTGGAAGCAAGATCCTTGGTCTCTTGGCCCTCTATCCTGACTTTGAGGGTGACTGGATGTAAGAAAAGTTTTGTTCCTATCAAAGTGTGTCACTTCCTTTCAACCTTGTGTAAATTGTCTCCTCCTGCTTAGTGACCCACCCTGCCAAACCTGCTGAGGTAACAGCCAGTAACAACTTATTTGCCTAATTGCCCCACACCCTGAAGTCAACCCTGTCTCTAGGTAGGCCTCAGACCCCTGCTGAGGTCTCACCTCCACCAGCACAGCATCCAGTTCCTGTCCTACCAGGACCCTGCTGGACTGGGAGGATGGTCCTTTGGGGTGAACTAACAAAAAGGGACTGTGTTGTCATCCCTAGAAACAGGGCCCAGAAAAAGGAAAAATGCAGTCCCTAAGTAAAACTGCCCTGGTTGCCTCAAAAAATAAATTGAATTCTTACTGGAATAAGGTGGATCTCTATGTTTTGATATGAATTTCTTTTATGGCCAGAGATGTTGGGCATTTCTTCATGTATATATTGGCCATTATTATTCCTCTTCAGAGAAGTCTGAGTCTTTAGCCCATTTGGCCCATTTGTTAATGGGATGATTGTTTCTTTGAGGATTTGTTTTGGGAGATGTGATTTTTTGAGCTTTAAGTACATTTTAGAAATGAGGGTCTGTCCATTGTATAGCTAGTGAAGATCTTGTCCCGTTCTGTGGGCTTTCTATCTTTTTAGCTATGTCCTTTGCCATGCAGAAAGTCTGCTTTTTTAATGCAATCCCATTTATGCACTCTTTCTTTGGTTTGCTGTGTTTCTGGGTCTTTATTAAGAAAGTTTCAGCTTGTGCTAAGGAACCCTAGCTTTTTCCCTGCTCCTTTTGATATGTTCAGGGTATGTTCTTTTACCTCTGTGTCTTTGGGCCATTATCAACAAATCTAATAACATCCTATGCTGTTGGGGTGTGGCCAAAACGGAATGCTACTACACTGTTGGAATGCAATCTGGTTCAACCACTCTGCAAAGCAGCATGGAGGTTCCTAAACACAGAGCTCCTCTATTAACTAGCAATCCCTTTTTAGAGGGGTATTTAGTCAAAGGACCACAATCAAGACCACCAAAAAACTACCACTACAACCATGTTCATCGCAGCATTATTTTCCATATCTAAAGTAAGAATCAACCCAGAGGACCCTCAGTAGATGCATGGACCGAGAAAATATGGTATGTATACACAGTGGAGTTCTACACAACCACCAAAAATGACATTACCTCATTTATAAAGAAATTGAAAGATCTCAAAAAAAAATTATACTAAGTGAAGCAAGCCAGGCCTAAAGAAATGTAGATTTCATGGTTTCCTCATTTTTCACAGCTAGAATATGTCAATGATAATTCTTAACCCAATAGCTAAATGCACAGGATCATAAATATATATATATATATGAAATGTATCAAAATGAACTCCAAGAGTTGGAAGCAATAGCATCTTATGTACTGTTTGCAGATACTTCTATTTTTTTTTAGTTGTCTGTACCCTTTGTCCTTTGTATAAGTTTATCTGATCCTTGGAAGTAAAAGGAAATCACAGAAATAGAAGAACAGAGCATGAACTAATGCAACAATGATACTCACTAGACACTATTGAAAATGAAATTTGCAACTTGAGGGGGATGGGAGAAGGAAAGTGAAAGTGGGATAAAATGAGGAAAGGGGTAATAGTGTTTAAAAAACTTTACTCATTACCTTACCTTACTCATGTAACTCCCCATTCAAAACCTTTACAATAAAAAAATAACTGAAATAAGGAGCAAATAAGGACCAAAATTAATAAAACTAGAGATAAAAAGGTTTTCACAATAAATATCAATAAAATAGAGACATCAGATGAAGAGAGAATGCGTAGGGAAGGGACATACTCCATGCCATTGTAACCAAGCCCCAATAATAACAGGACATAGACCAGCTACACAGACAAGTGCTCCAGTAAGTATTGAGACAGTTATGTTTATTGATCTAATTAGAATAGAAACACCTGCCCAGATAGTTACTTATCAGTTGATCACCAGTAACTGCTTATACAGCATTGGTCAATTGAAGCATAGTGGTCTTCAAAAGAGATGTGCTGTGTCAGTTGGATTGTGGGACAGTTGACACTGGTCATCATCAGAATCACACAAGAGACAGTTAATGAAACTTTCTAGAGAGCCATGGCTCCATGTATGAGCTTGCCCTAGACCTTCACAGGGGCTTCAATCATCACCTTTTGGTTGTGGGTTGAATCACAGAAGTCTGGATTGTCTGGGCTCAATTGCTTCTCAAGACATCAGCTGTCAACACACAGAAGTCTCAGTCAAACTGTGTAAATGGGATGTGTATATCTAGTATAAGAGTTTCAGCAATTAGAATTCAAAACAAATATAAACTTTACAAAATTGTTTCATTAATCAATTTAACTGACTGTACAAATTTATTCTTAATGAATTTCTACTTCCTTCTCTTTTTACAGAGCTACCTAACATTTCCACAACAATGGCTTAAATAACTTTATTATCATAACATTAAATATGACTGTTTTACTGCATATTTTTGTGCATTAGTTTTTTTGTATTGGCTAATAATACCATATGGTGCATGAGGAAATTGAACTACTTACTGGTTTGAACTTATTATCACTATTCTACATCTTTATTCCCTATTTCCCTAACGGACAACTACTTTCTTTAGGTAGAAGTAGATTTTACATTTCTAAATGGTCCCGACAGTGTCACACTTACATTTTTCTCTCCCAGGAGACTTAAGAGATATTCTGACATTATTGTTTCATTTCCAGAATCATATAGACAGCTTTTGCACTCAGCGTATACATCTCCTGTTCTCCACTGGGCATACTGAAAGCACCACACATATTAGTGGTTTGATAATGAGGGGAGAAAATGAAGAGAAATTAAAGGCTAATTAATGAGTTGTAGTTCTTGCAGAACTTTTTGAAAGTGAAGTACTTGAACAATAGTCATGGGGCTCATTAAGCTAATCAGATGACTGATAATCTGTTGGAGCTCATCTTCAAAGTTCTGTCTCCTGGGCATCTCTTTCCACATTAATCATGTTGAGTCTTGTTGCACCCAGAAGACAAACAATTGATAAGTAATCTCTTGAAAGTTGACAGTAATCTCTAGTGTGTTACCAGGCAAAGTATGAGACTCAGATTTGAAAAACAATAGTGATTCTCAAGAACCTCTAATAGGACTGTTGCAAGAAAGAAGGAAAGGAAACTGAGAATGTGGATGTGGGGTGCATTGTAAGACCAAAGGTAGAGACTGGATCATGTTGGATTAGGTACAATTTCTAATCCTCTGATTTAATTATACTACTTGCCTTTCCATATGACAGCATTTCAAATAATATGAAAACAAAACAAAGTCTACTTTTTAAAGGCTTATTGGGAAATGTTCACTTCTAAATATTAGGATTCATTATGATTTCACTAGAGAATTACATGAAGTGTTTTTTCATATTTTTCTGAAGACTTGAAGTTATCAAACTCCAAAACTCATTTCACAATGCCAGTCATGGCAACAAACCAGAAGTAAAGAGAAAGAATAAAGAATATTCTATAAATGAATAGTAAACTAGTATTAGAAAATTGATTTGACATTACATTTTAAAAGTTGTTGTCATGATCAAGTATTATATCTCAAACCATGAAATGTAAGCCTGAGTCAGTCTCTGAAATTGAATCAATGTTACATCACATTAACAAAATAAAGAAAATCATGACAAGTGCAGAACCAGGTTGACAGAATTCAACACTCATACAAGATAAAAACACTGAAAAAATCACTAATAGAAGGGATCTATTACTACATAATAAAAAGTTTCTAAGATTCCACCTCACTCCAGTTAGAATGGCCAGGATCAAGAAAACTAATAACAACAGATGCTGGAGGGGATGTGGCCAGGGGGGGATTACTACTACACTGTTGGTGGGAGTGCAAACTCATTCAACCACTATGGAAAGCAGTATGGCAGTTCCTCAAAAGACTAAACATAGAGCTCCCCTATGACCCAGCAATTCCACTACTAGGCATTTACCCACTCGTGCAGAAACAAGGACATACTAAATCCACTAGCACAACTATGTTCATTGTAGCACTATTTACCATAGCAAAGATATGGAACCAACCCAGATGCCCCTTAGTTGATGAGTGGATCAAAAAAATGTGGTATTTACACACAATGGAATTCTATGCAGCTGTCAGAAAGAATGACATCACCCCATTTGTTGGGAAATGGAAAGACTTAGAAAAAATCATCTTAAGTGAAGAAAGCTAGAGCCAAAGGAACATAGGCTCAATGGTTTCCCTCATTTGTAATAACCAGTAGAAAGCTTGGGCTCTCCTAGCAGTGATTTGCAATAGAGCAAAACCTAGATACATAAGCCATATAGTATGGCGCTAAATGAAAGGACTTCCAGGATATAGAAACAAAAGCCATATAATGAGTGATTGTTGTCCTTAATGTATTATGTTATCTCTCATCTCCTTTGCTATCCCTTGGTTATCTCATATTGTTACAGTATCTCACTTTGTTATCTGATATATTGGATATATTTGTATTTGTTTATTTGAAATTGGATAGGGAAGGGGGAAAACAAGATGAGGGGTGGGGATGGGGGAGGGAAATGGAGACCAAGACTTGAGAAAGGGTATCAATGTATGTGAATTAATGCACCGCCTATCTGGCAAACCCTTCTTTTAGTGTAACCCTTCTTTTAATTACAATAAAAAATACATGAAAAAAATGTTTATAAAAAGCCCACAGGGGGGCAAAAGTTTGGTCTAGTGGTAGAGTACTTGCCTAGCACACACAAAGACCCAGGTTTTCTTGGTACCACATACAAAGAAAAAAGCTGGAAGTGGTGCTGTGGCTCTAGTGGTAGAGCATTAGCCTTGAGAAAGCCCAAAGACAATGCTTAGGCCCTGAGTTCAAGCCCCAGGACTGGGAAAAAAAAGCCCACGGCTGTCATCATACTCAGCAAAGAAATAATTGTGTTAATCTAAGATCAGGAAAATATATGATACTAGAAATTCTATCCAGAACAATTATGCATTAAAATAAATTATGGGTCTACATATTCATTAACATAGTCACTTCATAACTGGTATTTGTCACTACAGTTCCAGCATTTAAAGATCTATATTCACCAACTTTTAAGTACATAATGCAGTAAGTATATATGATAATTTTGTTATATCATTGTGCTGTTCTAGTCAATAGAGATCAAGATTATACAATGGAGAAATAAGTCATTCACTGTATGGAAGATTACAGACTACAAAAGAAAATTTTTTCATATATTTTAATTGTAATTAATAGAAAGGTTACATGATATTTGCCACATAGAAGGTACATTAATTCACATACATTGATACCCTTTCATATGTCTTGATCTTATACCAATCTTTTTTCCCATTTTGCCAAAACTTTTCCATTATGCCTCAATAAAAATGAGAGAATAATAAAATATGTATCAACCTAATTATCCTCTTTTACAATGTAACATTAAAATAATTTAATTCATATTTCTCATGCTCATTACATTCAGCAAAGTTATGTAACCACTGAATAAACACTTCTATTTATCATCTAACCTCTCTCTCTCTCTCTCTCTCATATTTCAATCTGGAAATAAATCAATTATGAAGTCTTGAGTGTAATTCTCATGCTTCAGCCTCCCAAGTACTAAGATTATAGACACATAGCACAAAACCCATTTCAAAAACATTTTTTTAGGCCGGGAGTTTGGCCTAGTGGTTAAAGTGCTTGCCTAGCATGCATGAAGACCCGGGTTCAATTCCTCGGTACCACATATAGAAAAAAGCCGGAAGTGGTGCTGAGGCTCAAGTGCCTTGAGAAAGTCCAAGGACAGTGCTCAGGCCCTGAGCTCAAGCCCAGGAATGGCAAAAAAAAAAAAAAAAAAAAAAAAAACAAACATTTTTTTAGGAAATGCAGAATTGAGTCAATTAAAGCTCCTCCTGGTCATGGTCTATTCATCATCTGATGAATAACTATAACTAGATAGATAGATAGATAGATAGATAGATAGATATGTTTCTAATTGAAGAAATGTTGTATAATTCATATTTTCATATTGTGAATCATTAACATTGAGCTCCATGATCCATGTCCATTATAATTTATCTCAGAAAAATATTTATCACACTCATGCATATTCTTCATTACACTAGACCTATTTGAACCCTATATTTGGGGGACATTTTAAATAGCACAATCACCAAAAGAAAACAAAGATTTTTAATGACCCTATGCTGCCAGGTAAGCAACCACACACAGAGAAAATTGTGTAGGAGACTTTGAGAACAGTGATAAATCAGTTTGCAGAAATGTTAAGGATGGCGGCGAGTGTAGCCCATAGTTAGAGTGTTTGCCAACATGCATAACACCCCCTGGGATCAATTCAGAGATAGCACATACACAGAAAAAGGCACAAACAGTTCTGCGGCTCAACTGATAGAGCAGCACTTGAAAAAGCTGAAGGACAGTGCCAAGACCCAGAGTTCAAACCCAGTAGTGGCCAAAAACAAAAAGTTTATTATAAATGTAGAAATTCCTAAAAGTTAAACTCTTTTAGAAATAATATTAATAGTAAATTCATTGTAGCGGAAATATTTTTAAATGTGTTTCTTCTGGAACTGACTCCAGATGAAACATAAAGCCAAATTGTTACATCATACTATACAAATCAAACCAAAACAAAAATATTTTGGTAGTATTAGAGTTTTGAACTCAAGACTTCGAACTTTCTAGGATGGTACTCTGCACTCTGAGTCACACCTCCAGCTTTATAAACATCTCATGTTTTTTTTCTAGCTGTATGATAAAGATTAATGAATATAAATTTCATTAAATCTGTAAAATTTTTGGATATCGTGGATGGGTCAGTAATATTTTTACTCTATGAATTTAAGTGGCATTTTTATTATATCTTCTTGAATTATTTTTTTCACCAATGATTTGAAGTTTTTATTACAGAGGTCATTCATCTCCTTGGTTATTCTTATTCCTAAGTAATTTACTTTTGTAGCTATTTTAAATAGGGATATCTTTATGATTTCTTTCTTAACAGGCTTATTGCTTTTTGTTTATTTTTATTTTATTGTCAGGGCAGAGGGATTACAGTTAAATTTTGCAGGTAGTGGGTGCATTACTTCTCGCATATTGATACCCCTTCTCATGTTTTTGTACTGTTCCCCTTCCATGCCCCCTCCTAATCATCTTGTTTCCCCCCCTTTCCTTTCCTATTTCAAATAAACAGATAAATGTATATACAATATGCCAAGTAACAAAGTCAGATACAGTAACCACATGAGATTAACCATAAGGAGGAAAAAAGAAAAGAAATAACATAATACATTAAGAACAACAATCACACAAGATAAAGCTCTTGTTTTCATATCTTAGAGATCCTTTCATTTAGTCTCATCCTATATGACCTTAGGTACCTAGGTTTTGAGCTATTGTGATCCTCTGATAGGAGAGTCCTAGATGTGTACTAATTATTACAAATGGGGGAAACCATTATGCCTATGTTCCTTTGGGTCTGGCTTACTTCACTTAATATATTTTTTTCTAAGTCTTTCCATTTCTTTACAAATGGGGCACCAATTTTTATGTACAGTTTGTTTCCTGTCCTGCAACATTACTAAATTTCTTTTTCTGTATTAATACCCTTTTGCTGGTGCCTTTATGTTTTTCTGTTAGGGGAATTAAATTATCCTCAAATAGGGAACAACTTGACCACCTCTGTTTCTGTTTCTGAACTTTTATTTGCTTTCGTTCCTAATGGCTCTAGATAAAATTTTCCATGCTACATTGACTAAGAGGGGAATAAATATAAACATGCAACTTTCTCAGAGTTTGTTTTTTGACTGTGTCCCCTCTGAACTGATCCTTTTGTCACATCTGCTGCTTTAATAATAAGTGGTGGCTCCAGGTCTTAGTTTGCATTAAGCCTGCTGTGGATGAATTGTACATGGAGCAGAAGCTTGCTAGAGAGGGTTTTGGCAACTTTGGGTCAAAGTACCTTTCTATAGTCTTCTACCACTCTGTCCGCAAGCCCTAGAAGCTCACTTATGATGTATGAGTCATTATTTGGACTGTCAGTATCATCTGGTTCATAGACTTGTTTTTATCCTCATCCCAGGAAATGTACCCAGCAATGGACATTCTAGGTACCCACATGGGTGACAGTCATGTCATCTGTGCTGGGGTCCTCCCATCAGCCTACCTTACGATGGAAGTGGTGAAAATACTGAGCATGGCTATTTTTCCTCCAGAGGGGCAACATACAAATCAGATGAAGCAATGTCTCTAATCACTAGGGTCTCCACATCTGTGGCAGTGAGAAGAAATTGCTTATGAAATGTATACCAGGCCCCCCATGACTGGGGTTGATTTAGCATCTCAGATCAATTAAGATAGAATCTCAGAAAGTAGCAGATTAATCTGATTATGGAGGCAGCTTGTCATGATTAGAGTTTAGCAGTGGTGGCTGATGAGACTTGAGGTTGTAGCTCTGGCCAACTAGAGACTACGGGTCAGTTTGCTCTCCCTCCCCCTCTCTTTCTGTCACTCTCTCTTATATATATATATATGTACATATGTATACATGTGTATATTTGTATGTATACATGTGTGTATTTGTATATACATGCATATGAGAGCATATACATATTATAGCACATATTAATATACACACATAGATGTAACTATACATATATAACCCCTTTCTCCTCCATACCCATATGAATTCGCATAACTTTATTATACACATTTATCATAATTTAGTGGTAATAATGCCATTCTTTTGTCAGTCATGTGGCTTGAACTCCATGCCTGGGCACTGTTCCTGAACTCTTTAGCTTCCATAGTGCTGTAGCACTCTGAACCAAGGCACCACTTCTTGTTTTCTGGTGACTAATTGGAGATGAGAGTCTTATGGACTTTCCTGCCCTGGCTGGATATGAACCACGATCATCAGATAACAGCCAGGATTACAATCATGAGCCTAATGCTTTATTTATAACACTAATTTACCACATCTGAATTTTGTAGAAAAAGAATGCACCGGATTTTGTAATGGGTTAAACAAGAACTTGAAATTTTATATTTCATCATAGTTCTTAAAATTGTGTTATATGATAATAAAAGAAATTAATATTTTTAATTGGTGGTATTTCAATTTGAACTCAGAGCTTCACATTTGTTAGGCAGGTGCTTTTTGGTTCCAGCCCTGTATCCAGCCCTGCTTTTTGCTGGTTGTTTTAGAAACGGCCATCTCAAGCCTCACACTGGTACATGCCCTGCCACAGCCCACCTACATTCGATTTTCTGCCAAGCTAAGAAACACAGAACAGCCACATAGAGATTTGTGGGGTCCTAAATTTCCAGAGCAACTGTCCATGAACATCTTGACCCCAGACTCCATCTACCGCCCCCCCATTTCATCCCCTTCCAAGAAGGAAGAAGAAAAGTGATTAACTCTGCCCCTTTTCCCTATAAAATAAGAAGTCTGAAGTGATAGGAACCGCAAGCAACTTCCGCCATTAGTCCTCCCCATCCTATGTCCAATGGGGATCCTTGTCATAGCCGCAGCAACTAGGTTTCAGTCTCCTGTAACTGACGTCCAGACAAGCCAATCAGAACAGCCTTCACCTTCTCCAATAGTCTCTTCCCCTCCCCTTAAAAGAAGCGATCTGTCCCAGATTCTTCTCTCAGCCTACTCTTCTTTCATGAGTCTGAAAGGCCGCTTAGGTTTTCTCTAATGAAAGCTGCCTGCTGTAAATGTAAATCAAACAAACAAATAACAAAAACACAAAACAAAAACAAAAAACAAAACAAGAAGAGGTTTCAAAAACTTTTCTGCCAGGACTAGCCTGACGTGATTCTCCCAATCACAGTCTTCCAAGTAGCTAATCTTACAAGAATAGGCCAACAGAATGCAGCACTATAATTTAAAATGTTTACTACCATTAATTGCATAAAGTTTTTTTTTTTAACTTATAAGGCACTTCCATCAAATACACCTGGTTTGTGTTACTCCTTAACTACCCTCTGCCTTCCTATTAACCAAATTTTGTTATGTATCATAGTGCTATTTCATACATATATATAATAAGCTTCTACAGTATTTACCCCTCACACACACCCTTTCCTTTCTACTATTTCTCACCAGTTGATCACCCCAAGCAATCCCCATTTTACAATCATGTCATTTTGGGGGGTTGGGATTCCATACTTGAGTGAATATGTCAGATAGATAGATAGATAGATAGATAGATAGATAGATAGATAGATAGATAGATAGATAGATAGATAGATGGATGATAGATAGATAGATAGATAGATGATATGATGTGTATATCTGTATGTGTATATAGATATTTCTGCCTTCTCATTTCATTTAATATGTTGACCTATTTTATCCTTTTTTCCATAAATAGAAGAGTGTGTATGTGTGTGTGTGTGTGTGTGTGTGTGTGTGTGTGTGTGTGTGTGCCAGTACTGGGGCATATGATTCACTTTTACTTCTTAATAATGATCCATTATTATACATGTATGTATACATGTATATATGCACGTATATGTGTGTGTGCTTCATTATGCACTCTTCAATTGTTTGGCACCTCTGCTGTTTCTGTTACTTGTCTGTTGTAAATAGTGCTGCTATAAATAGGGATTTGCAAGTATCACTTGTATACTGATTTAAATTTCCTTGGGTATAGGTCCAAAAGTAATACAGCAGGATTATATGGTAGGCTAGTTTTAGTGATTTCCATAGCAGCTATACTAATTTACATTTCCACCTTAAAGAACAGAAATGTGTTTCAAGTTTTAGAAACTTGGAAGTGCCAGGTCAAGAGCCAGCCAAGTTAGATTTGTAATAAAGGCTTTTCTCTTCTTGCGTATGTACAGACAGCTGCCCTGTCACTATGCCTTCATACTGTGCTTCAAGATGTTGACTGGAGACAGCCACAAACCCTAGGCTATAACACTAAGAGAAAAAAGAACATTTTGAAGCACTGAGTAGTCACCAGTGAAGTCACAAATCTGAAGTTCTTCTTACCGTTTCTGTCTTATTTATATATGCCCAGAATCGTTGACACACTCATTGACCCCTGGGAAATAATCTAGCTTAGAATACTTTACCTAGAAATTTCAAACTAATTGAATCAGCTAATGAATATTGCCAGCATCACACCTACTATGAGAACTCTGGAAAGTGTTGACTTAGGCTTTGGCTAGCAGGGAGACATATGAAAAATCAGTTGAGTGTAGGTTATATAATACCCATAAATCTTCAGTCTAGTTGTGTTTGGGTTTTATGGCCTTCACTGAAACAATGTATTTATTTATATTCTAAGTACTGATTTTGGTCTAAGTACTGGGCTTGAACTAATGAATGGGAACTATGAGATGTCCCTGCTATCATATTGTTAATATATTCCCATGATAGAGAAAGGAAATGCATACTTTATTATAAGAAGGTAGGGGATTACAGGGCCAAGGAGGATGATACTTAGGTCAATAAAAAAAAAACTAATATAGCCCCATTTGACACCATCCTGTAATACATTTAAGACTTAATGAACCTTAGGTAAAACTCTTTTCAGAATTCAAAACAGCCAAAGAAATTCCAATCCTGCAGGCACATGTGGGGTTTTTTTCTCTTAATTTTTTTGTCTTTCAAAGTGATTATTATAGCATGTGTGAACTAATAAGACTGTGTTGCTGTAAATCTAGTACGACAAAGTCACATTTCTAATATTCAGTATTGAATAAAATGTCTCTGAATGAAATAAATGAGTAGATTGATGAAGCAAAATGAATAGACACAAAATGCAACTGATACCACTTCATTAATACTATCATTCCTGTCAAGTAGCAAAAAAAGTCTACTGAAGTATTATGTTCAGACAGTGATTTGTTCTTAGTGATTCAAAGAATGGACTTATGATATAATTTTTTTGACAATTAAGGAATTTTGAGGTTAGGCCAGAGTATGGCCTAAATGCTAGAGTGCTTACCTGTCACGCATGAAGACCGGGGTTCCATTACTTGGTACCACATACAGAGGAAAAAATGGAACTGTGACTCAACTGGTAGAGCGCTTACAGTGCTCAGGGCTTGAGTTCAAGCCCCAGGACTGGCAAAGGAAAGGGGGAAGAAATTCTGACGTTATGTCCCAACCAAGGCATACCCACTAAGCAAATGGAAACAAACCTGGAAATACTTTAGCAGCATTAAGTTAAAATAATTGAATGAGAGGCTATCATGTGAATGTTGGTGTATAATATATCTCAACAGTTCACAAACGTATTTTGTAAATGGCCTTTAAGTATAGGCCTATTCAAGGAAAAGCATAGGTAGAGGATTTTATTTGTATTCTCTTGGCTTTTATTTGCTTCTTATAAGATATTTTAGCCATCATATATAGTATGAAGCTAATTGAAAGGACCTCCAGGATATTGAAACAAAAGCCATATAATGAATGATTGTTGTCCTTAATGTACTATGTTGTCTCTCATCTCCTTTGCTGTCCCTTGGTTATCTCATATTGTTATAGTATCTCACTTTGTTATCTGATATATTGAATTTATTTGTATTTGGTTATTTGAAATTTGATAGGGAAGGGGGGAAAACCAAGATGGGTGGGGGGTGTGGGGGAGGGTAATGGGTACAAAAAAATTTAAAAAAAGAAAAAAAAAGAAATTAAATGATTAAAATTTTATAATAGACAGGAAATGAAAAAAGAATTAAGCAATGGGTAATCATTTACCAGTTAGAGAAATATTATACTATATTTTTAGATTTCATAATTATGAATCACCTAATGTGATTTATAAGAAGTTACAGAAAACTTAACTGTTTTAAAAGTAGAACATGAATATATAAAAAAAATCATTTCATGGTAACCGCTCTGTACAGCACCTTAATAGTAAGAAAAATTATATTTTTAAAAAAGAAAAAAATCATTTCAATATTTACTTGTCTCAATGAAGAATCAGAAATTGAAAGTAGGAAATAATAGTTACAATATGCCAAAACATGAACATTTATAAATTAGTCTGAAATGTAACAACAATTTCTATAGTCAAAATTTAAAAGTATGTTATTGATGCAAACCATAGATTTTTAAAGCAATAAAAAGTCAAGGAAAAACAACTATCATGCATACAAGCAAATGATTCTTATATAAATACAAAAATAATTCAGTGAGACAAGGCAGCATCTTATAGATACAGTGTTGATGATAACTATATTGCAACAATGAGTGTTTGAACTAAGTTTTATACAGATAGAATAATATTTGGGGGCTACATACAAACTAAAAATACAAAAATCATAGAAAAGTGAACCATACAAGGAAACTCATCATTGGTTTAACAAAGATCTTTTAAATAAATCATGAATATGTAAATTTAAATTAACATTCTTCTAGAATAAAATTCAATATATATCTTACAAAATTAAGAAAATTAAGGGAATGAGTAATGTTGGGTGTAATGGGAGAAAATAGTGATCAAAATGCATTGCGCTCATAAACTGTTTTATTTAATTGCAGTTCCTTTGTATATCTACTTAAAGATAAACAAATTTTGACAATGATGACACTTATCCATAAACTGCTTCATTAAATGGCAACTCTTTAGTACAGCTACATTCAAATAGTAATAAAAAACTAAAATTCAGATTAGGAATGAACATTATATGACATTTTTTCAAAATAATGTGACATATTAAACTTGAAAAACAGCAAAACCATGATAAGGGGAATGAAGTTTCCAGAAGCAACATACCCATTACCTGATGAATGTAACTGTAACCCCTCTATAGGTCATCCTGACAATAAAATACAATTAAGAAAAGAAAAAAACAAAAGGACTGAAAATTTTTAGAAATGTAAAAAATTTGGAATATTTTGTGGTAAAATCTATCTGTAACTGAGGTCTTAAAAGAAGAGGAGATAGGGACTGGGAGTTTGGCCTAGTGGTAGAGTTCTTGCCTAGCATGCACGAAGACCAGAGTTCAATTCCTTAGTACCACATAAATAGAAAAAAGCCGGAAGTGGTGCTGAGGCTCAAGTGGTAGAGCTCTAGCCTTGAGAAAGTCCAAGGACAGTGCTCAGGCCCTGAGCTCAAGCCCAGGACTGGCAAAAAAAAAAAAAAAAGAGGAGATAAATGTCCAGGAAAATATTTCAAGAGGAAAAATGATTGCTTTAAATTTAACTGAATTTGGAGAAACTAAACCTCCCCTGGCTTCAAGAAAATTACTAAATATCAAGCATGAGGAACACTGAGTAAAATCATAATCAAACTGATAAAATTTTAAAATAAGGAAGAAATCCTAATATTATCTTTGAAGTATTTTGAATTACAAAGCCAAAAATGATGAAAAAATGATGATTAGTCCTCATTACTCACATCAGAATCTTATAGGCTATGAAGTACATGTGAACCAGAGAAACCAGTTATAAAACAAAGCAATAAATACACAATTTTATAGAGAAGGACAAATATACTTCTACAATGAAGCTAGAATAAGAACCCTTTCCAAATAGGTTTAAAGGGATAATCACATATCACAGAGAAAAAAATTATGAGGGTAAATGTTCAAAATGCAGAAGACTGGTATGAAAATTGAGAAATGGTCTACAGAGAATCAAATGTCTTATTTTAAAAGTATTTGAAATAGTGACTACATATAACAAAATATATAATAATTAGTATACTTAAAATGCTATACATGTATTGTTGTAAATACATGTTTCATTCACATTTTATGTAAAAATCATACCACAAAATATAAATGGGCTCTTGTAAATCATTCAATATTTCCTTATTTATTGTGTTGTTAAAGATCAACCCTAGAGTCTTCATGTGCTGGGTATTGGCTCAACCCTAGAGAGACATGCCAGATATTTATTTTTGTTTGTTGTTTGTTTTTGTACATGGACTCTTATGCAGCCTCCTGTCTTGAAATCAGAATTTTGCCTTTGCCCCCTGAATTACAGAAGAGTAATTCCATTCCAGCTGTGTAAAGATAATAAAATTTTAAAAAATATTCTCAGGCCCCCAAAAAGAATGAAATGTTAAGCCTATTGTGTGAGAAAATATTTTAGATCATCCATCTTACAGTGAGTATTTAAAAAAAAAATCTCGTATTTTTCAATAAGAAAAGTAACTACCCAATAGGGAAAAAATAGCCAAATGAATTTCAGATACTTCATATAAAACAAAATATACAGAAGGAAAATAAGCACATGAAGCAATGTTCAACATCACTGGCCATTCAGCAAAGGAAAATTAAATTAAAATGACATATAACTATAAATTTGCTAAAATAGTTTTCATTAAAAAGACAGATAACAGCCCGGTATTGCGGTCTCAGGCCTGTAATCCTTGCTAGTCTGAGGATCACAGTTCAAAACAAGACTGAGCAAGAAAGCCCTTAAGACTCTTACCTCCAAACAAGGATCAAAAACCTGCAAGTGGAGCTGTGACTCAAGTGGTAGAATGCTATCCTTGAGAAAAAGGACCTTAGGGACAGGGTTGAGGCTCACAGTTCAAGAGTAGGACTAGGAAAAAAGAAAAAAGAAAAAGAAAAAAAAGACACTATAATGAAGATGTTAAAGATCTGAAACTCTCAACATGACTGTGAAAATTTAAAATAGTACATGCTCTTTGGAAAGGTGTTTGACAGCTTTTAAAACATTGAGTATGCACAAACTTTAGTCATTCCACTCCATATATTTATTTAGGGAAAACTAAAGCACATGATTTGTGTAGAGATATGATTTGTGTAGAGATAATGATATTTTAGTGATAGTCTCAAACCCAACACAACTCAAATATGTTCAACACATGAATGACATATACAAAAATATAACATATCAATATGCTAGAAGCCAAATAAGTATCAAAATAATTACATTGAGTCAGAATCAGAACCTTATTATGCCCCAAACAGAAGATAATATTGTGTGAAAGTCAATTCATATGAGATTAGAACACAGTAGCCTAGCCTATACTGACAGAAGGTATCTCAATGGTTGTCAGGTTTGACTCAGAAAAAAATGAGAGGAGCCTTAAATGGGTGCTTAAGGGGGGAGGAGTAACATAATTCATGTTTATTTTTTTTCTGGTGCTGGTTCTAGGGCTTCCAATCACATTCTAGGTTCTATTCCTGAGCTTTTCTGCTCAAGGCTAACACTCTACCATTTGAGTCACATCTCCACGAACATCCACCTTTTTCTTGGTGCATGATTGGAGGTAAGAGTCTCAAGAACATTTCTGCTCAGGCTGTCTTTGAACTGTAATTCTCACATCCTTACATATCAGCCTCTTGAATATCTAAGGATTATAGGTATGAATCAACAGTGAAGTGCGATGATTTCACAGTTTATATGAATGTTAAAAACACAGAAGCTTAATGGAATGCACTTACTGATGCCAACTATCTTTTCATCAATCAATTTAATAGATAATTCATCCCTAAAGCTTATATACCATTAATTTTTATATGAAAATACCACTTCCTAATTTATATATTCCTAAATATTTTAAGTGGAATATTGAGGCACTTTACTTTTGGGGAGATCTTTATTTATACTTGGTGAGCTTATTTCAAGACAAATTAGTGATTTTAGGAAAGCATTCAATTTTGCAGTTACTTTATGATGAAACTTAAGGAAGAAGCCAGCAAGTGATTCTGCTTATCCAAACATGTATATGCAGCTTTAGATAAAGCTGGTGATAGTGCCATGACAATAACAAATTTAAATACTTGTAAGACCTCAATAGTATAAATTGTGCTAGGAATTGAAATGAAACTTCATTAATAAATTGCAAAAAAAAGAAATTTAAGGAAGATAATCTAAAATGTATGAGGTAAAAGACACTCATTATTCTCCCAGTTTTCAAGATTTTATTTACTGAAGGCCTTGATTTTTATCAACAGCACTGGAATATACTGCATCTCCTAAAACATAAATTTCGGTAGCATTCTTCAAGCATAGCCCAAATGTGTGGCAGTGAGTCAGAGTAAACACCAGATTGGTTTATGAAGTCCACATCCCAAAAAAAAGAAGTCACAAAGAAAACTTCTGTTTACTCCTCCTCAGAGCTTGCTTGACGTCCTTATTCCTCAAGCTGTATATGAGAGGATTCAACATGGGAATGACGATTGTGTAAAATATGGACACTATTTTACTCTGTTCCATGGAGGAGGCAGCACTTGGCTGTGCATACATGAAGAAAACAGTACCAAAGAACAGGCACACTCCAGTTAGGTGAGAAGCACACGTGGAGAAGGCTTTCTGACGACCCTGCACTGTGCGAATCTTCAAGATGGTTGAGATGATGTAGATGTAGGAAACCAAAACAATCAGGAAGGTACTGACAATAATGGAGCCACATAACCCAAGAAGAACCAACTGGTTTATAAATGTGTCTGAACATGAGAGGGACAAGAGTGGAGGAACATCACAGAAAAAGTCATTGATCTCATTGGACCCACAGAAGGACAACTTGAAGGTCATGGTTGTTTGAGTGACAGCATTCACTATACCCCATGAATAGGACCCTGACACTAACAGTCCACAGACACGGTGAGACATGTTCACAGAGTAGAGAAGAGGGTTACAGATTGCAACAAAGCGGTCATAGGCCATGGCGGCCAGGAGGAAAGCCTCTGTGGTACCAAAAAGAGACAAGAAAAAGAACTGAGCAGCACACTCACCAAAGGACACTGTATGGTCCTGCTTCAGGCAGTTCACCAAAGCCCTCGGTGCAATTGTGGAAGAATAGCAAATGTCCAAAAAGGAGAGGCTCTGGAGGAAAGCATACATTGGAGTGTGGAGGTATACATCTGCCCTTATAATTACAATCATGCCAAAATTTCCCACTACAGCAATAATGTACAACACCAAAAAAATCAGGAAGAGAATCATCTGCATTTCTGGACTTCCTCTAAATCCAAGTAGTACAAACTCTGAGATATGTGTAAAATTTGCCATGGTACTTATAAGTGAAGCAGGAGAGATAAGACAGAAGGAATAGATACGTAAAAAATTTGCAGGCCTAAAATAATAAAATTAAAATTGAGACCCTAATGAGTCATTAAGAATGTTCTGTTGATGATCTTACCATTATGGCTTGGTCTACAGTTTTCCATGAAAAGAGCATACCATGAAAAGAGCAAAGGTTCTGCTGTTGGGGAAGGGAATAAAAAAATACACATTAACATACAGTCAGCATCTATGAACACATTAACATATTAATCAATTCATCTTATCAATATTACATGGTTTTCTGTAATCCCAGCTCTTTGGGAGGTTGGAAGGTAGAGATAGGAAGATCACAGCTGAAAACTAGCCCAGGCAAAGATAATTACTAAACTCTACCTCAAGGAACAAACCATGGTGGCACATATTTATAATTATAGCTACACAGGAGATGTAGTAGGAGATCATGATCACAGACTTTCGCAGATAGAACACAGGATTCTATCTGAAAATAACTGAAAAATCAGACTGGAAGATCACACAAGAGGTAGAACAATAGAGCCAAGCAAAAAGAAAACCCTGAATTTAATTCCCAGTACTTTCAATATTCATAATTATCACTGTATATTTAGAAATTTATTTCTGATCCATTTCAAGTCATTTCTATATTTACATCACCAATTTTTAATACTAAATTATCAAAGCAAAAAGACCCAGCATTGTGGTTCAGTGGTATTTGTCTCATATATTCACAGCCATGGAATCAATCTTTATTGCCACAAAAGCACAAAATTAGACATGAAGATAATATGAAGTATAACTATTGAGTCAATTTTGTTATTGTATGAACGGTGAATATTATATGAACAAAGGTAAGAATGATGGCAAGTGACACTGTATCTATAAAATCAAGTCATTAATCCCGAGCCAAAACTCTCTGTAAATGTCCTGTTCTAACCAATTATCTCAAATGTAAAAAATTATCTTTAGACTTAAAATAAACATTGGTTATATTATAGTTCTATAGAACATAAATGCAAAGTAAATCTTTGTGGAACACAATTTAGTGGCAATTTCCTTTTTGATGTGTTTAATTGAGAATTCCTTTGCTTTTTAAACTTCTAAATGCCACTTGCATGCTTTGGCCTATGTTTCCTCTCTTTTTAAAGCCAGCAGCTTGCAATCTTCCCTTTTGGTTTTAGTCTCTCTGATTCTTCTCTCCAAACATCTTACCTTCCACTTAGACTCATGCGATGACATTGGATCTTTGCAGAAAAATCACAATAATCTCATCTCCTCATACATAATGATCTTGTCCACAGATTCTTCTTCAAAATGTAAAAATAAATTAATACATGCATACATACATGCATAAACGGGGAACTGGTGGCACATGCCTATACTCCTATCTCCTCAGGAGACTGAGGATTTCATTTCAAACACAGCCAGGGCAGGAAAGTTCATGAGCTTCATTTACAATTAACCATCAGAAATCCAGAAGTAGTACTGTGGCTCAACCTAGTTGAGCACTAGCCTTGAGTTGAAGAGGTCAGGGACAGCACTCAGGCCCCATGACTGACAAAAATAAAAAGGAAATAGATGCAAAAGTTTCATAAATTAGTGTATGAACACATTGCAGTCAGTATTCATCCTACCACATGTCTATTGGACTTATTTTTAACAAGTTGATAGAATATTGTTAAAATATAAAAGGAACACTATAATATAGAATAAGGTTGTAAAGCAAATTAGAAATTCTACTCCTTGAACCTATCAAACTATCATCAAAGTATTATACACAAAACAACCAAGATATAATGAAGCAGACCATCCTAAAACTAGTTGAAGTTGTGTAAGATAGGATGTTGTTGTAGGTTAGACGTCTACTTATGGGCTATAAAATATAGGATATATAAATATAAAATATAAATATATATGTATATAAACATATAAATATTAATATAAATAAATGGTATAAAAATATATAAAATATAAGTATAGTCACAGTGCATATATGTATGTGCAAATATGTCAATGTGCATTGTATGGGTATATGTGCATGGGTGTACATGCAGATATGTCTAAATTTTGTGCACATGAATTATTGCCATTTGAAAAATTTCTCAAAAAAAAAAAGAAAAATTTCTCACCTAGTTCTGTAATATATACAAGCTAGAAATAAACACACCTGCTGTGGGAAATGTAAATGTCATTTTACATGTCATTCTTTATTTAGAATAAATGAAAACTAACATGGATATTTTATTAACTATACCATGTTAATTATAAATCATATTACCAGTTCAATGGTTCTTCTTTTATTTTCTCACAGAATAAGTGTAAATACAGAAGTTGAAGTCATGGAATTTTCAGACTATATGGTCAGACCTCCCTGCTGCCAAATGTACTCTGTTATAATTGAATAGATTATTCCTGATGTACATGACATTTTTTGTCTTAAAAGTAGAGAGTAGACAAGATGTAGATAACTCCCACACAAGCAATAAATGCCCCTATTTTATCAAAAAGCCATTTTTTTCCTGGAAGAGTTAATGTCACAAAATCTCACAAAAAAGACAATGTTACCAACAATAAAGGTAATTATGCACCTCATTTTTGATAGACTGAGGAGGTGACATTCATGGAAACAGAGTTCAGTTTTAAGTGCTTTTAAGATACTTACAATTGTGCTATAGAAATTTATTTTTAAATGCAGATCATAGAATTCTGAAATAAACCTAGTATTTACTGGACAATTGTTGTTTAATCAGTAAGGGCCATCTTCTAATAATAGTGATTTTCACAAATGAGTTTGAGAGCAGCATGTCTATTGCTCATGATTATAATTCTAGCTATTCAGGAAGCAGAAATCTGAACATCAGTGTTTGAAGCCAATGAAGACAACCTGGTAAGTCTGACAGAATCATATCTCCAATTAACCAGTATAAAGCTGGAATTGGAGCTGTGGCTCAAATGAGAAAGTACAAGCTGAAACAAAGCAACAAATAAATAAATGTGAGTGATGAGAATACCAGGCCCAGTACCAGCAATACAAAGGACATTTAGAAATGTGCAAAATTCCTGTGGGAAAGAAAGTAAAAGGAATAAAAGGAAAATTACTGAGTTTTTACCTAATTCCTAATATGTTCTCTTCGCTCTAACTTTCAATTTGTCATTATTTTTAATATACTGAGCTTTAGATCAGTAACACTAATATTGCTTTATGCTTTTATGTATTATTTTTTTAGATTGTTGTTTTGTTTTGAAACATTCACCTCACTTGTTAGAATTTTACTGTCTTAGTGGTAAAGCACTGCAAAAGAAGCTCAAGGACAGTATCCAGGCCCAGAGTTCAAATTTCAGTCTGATTTTTGATGTTGTTTGTTAAAGTATTTACTTTGTTCTTAAGGTGACTATGTGTATTTTGCTGTAAGTTCTAACTTTAACACTGTAAGTACTTGGGAATTTTTTTAATGTGAATGTAATTTTAATGTGAATTTATAATCTGAATATAATTTATAATGTGAATATAAAAAAGAATTTCACTGTCTTAGGAGATAACAAATGTAGAAACTGCTCAAAATGTGATAGGTGAGTTTTGTAACAGAAAACACATGCATATTACTTTATAAAAACAAACACTGAGAATCTTCATATGCATAAATAAGCCAAGAAATATTCATTGTTAACAGAATTACCTTTATTCAGTGTGTCTATTCTATTTCTTCTATTTGTGGAGATAAGGGAAAAAAAATCCAATAACACATTATTCTCAGATATGACAATACTTGTAAGTGTTTTTAGATGAATAACACAAAAACATACTCTTCAATTGATGGTGTGAAAAGTTAATGTAATATTGCAAAACGTGCACTGGATTCTAAATCAAGAAAATTATTTCTAGTCCTATTCTGAGAATAGGCCAATGAGAAATTTGAACAGTGTGCTTGTGATTCCATATTTTAGACTGATATGTCTCATGCTAGGCAAGATTCAAAGTGCTGCATAAATTTGGTCTCATTTGAACTCTATGCAAACTATGCAATGTATGTGTTGTAATGAGTCACATTTTATAGAAAGCACACTTAGGAGAGTTAGATATTTTGTCAAAATACACACTACTGAGCATTTGTAGCCTGAGAATTAAGCTCCAAAATTCAAAGTGACTATGTAGACCAGAAAATAAAATATTCATACTTCTAAATTCTGCTTTTATTTTCAGAAATAAAATATTCTGCTTGGAGGTTTACAAAACCAAAGCATTTTTTATTTTAATGGCAGTTGTTAATTTTGCATCAGTGACTAGAGCTAAATAGTCATGTAGATATTATTGAGTGCCCAAAGATAGCCAATGTCATAGAACTATGATATTGACTCATGTCAGTAATAAGACACAGTGAGTACACTCTAGAGCTTACCACTGGGAACTCGACTGTGAGAAGCCTGAGATCAAATACTTTGTAGCTATACACTCTCAAACCAATGGTTCAATTTCCCATATTTTAGAAGGCTGATCTGTCAAACATGGGTGATTATAGAGTGTGAGTTTTGAGGACTAACACATTTCACAGAAAAAAAATATTTAGAAAAGTACTGGCATATAATAACACTGAAAACACTGCTTATTAATACTATGATTGGGAATCCCTATTGCCCAATGCTTTTTCTTTCTTTCTCTCATAACAAGGGCCTCATGTTCAGCTTGCTTGCCCAACTGGCATTCTACCACTTGATCCACACAACCAATCCAGCTTTTTGCTAGTTATTCCTGGAATTGATGGAGTCTCCTAGACTTTTCTACCCAGACTACAATCCTCTCTACCTCAGCTAAGAAGCTAGGATTATGTCTGCCAGTGCTATTTTACTTGAACTTTGCCATGCTCAGAGATACATGGAGAGTTCTTCAGATTGGTATTTCTTCCTGCTTTAATAGAAGTTATATTAAGTTTATCAAATTGTCTACAGGGTCTTGGAAGATACAAAAGGAACCCTCACCTATGTGTTTTGTGCACTTTCCTTTCCTTCCAGCAGACTCTCGGGTGCTTCCCCAACTCTGTGGACTCACACCCAGAGTCTCCACAGCACAATTTTGTAAGAGACAATAGTGAGAATTATAGCAGTTCCTTTAGCGTTGGTCATCTGAGATTTATTCCCCAAGGTTCTGCTTTAACAAAAGTGGTTTGAGTCAGTTAATACTGCAAATTGGTCAGGAGACACAAGGAAGTCCCAGAGAAAATATTTGCTAGCAAAACAAAACTAAATTCAAAATTGTAATACCTACTCTGAAAAAAATAAGTCGATACTAATTGTACATTTTTGAGGCTACAGATTATAATGTAATTTAGTAGCATCCACTATAGGCCCATGATCATTGATCACAAATAGATCTGACAGATAACAATCAAATCTAACCACTATTGATCAGGTTAACTTCTCCGGTGACAATAAGTCCAAGGGAAGAAATAAATGCACACATACATTTTGTAATACAATTTACATTATGTTTTTATAAGCCAGTGTAACAATTACACAAGTGATGCTGTGACTCAGTGGGTAGGATGGCAGCTTTGAGTTGAAGAGCTAAGGGACAGTGCCCAGGCCCAGAGTTCAAGCCTCACGATTGAAAAAAAAAAAATTAATTCCACAGAGTACTTTCAAAGTGCTCCATCAGGGCTAACATATTTTGCATATCTTTGCTGTTTTATAAAATTGGGTGTAATAAAATTTGTTGCATATAAATGAGCGTTACTACAACTTTTATATCATTGTGATGTGTTTATGTCTATATAATTAAGATTGCCTTTGTCTCTTTAATTTTGAAATCTGGTTTTTCAGCTAAGAGAACTGATATACCTGCTTGCTTTAGGGCTTTATTTTTATTTATTTATTGTTTTTTTTTTCCAGTCCAGGGCAATGAAATTCAGAGCTTGAGCACTATCTTGGGCTTTCCTTAAGGCTAGTACTCTATCACTTCAGCCACAGCACCAGTTCCAGCTTTTCTATTTATGTGGTACTGAGGAATCAAACCTGGGTCTTTGTGCATGTTAGGCAAGCACTCTACCACTAGGCTAAACTCCTAGCCCCTGGGACTTTATTTTCTTGAAAAAAAAAATTTCCCCTTTTCATTTCACATTGTGCTTGTCTTTGTAAGATTTCGCCTGAACTCAGGGCTTGGGCATTGACCTTAGGCTTTCTCAAGGCTAGAGCTCTACCACTTAAGCCACAGAATCATTTCTGGCTTTTTTCTATGTATGTGGTACCAAGAAATTAAATCCAGGTCTTCAGCCTGGATTTTGAATTTTGTCTTTTTGGTAATGAATTTAACATTGATTTTACATCATATTTCAAATGCCATGTTTAACAAACAAGTAATCAAGAAGGGAATCTCTATATACAATTACCAGCACTTAGTTTTTAGAACATAATCAAAATTAGGCTAAGGGTTTGTATATCATAGATACATATTAAACAATGTAATAAAACATTATATCTATAGAGTCATAGGTTTTTATGTCTACGTAGTTGTGTTGATCTCCAATACCATGTCCATAGCATTGGGTATACAACTATTGAGTCCTCACTCTTGTATTGTTTGGATCTAATAGCCACATATTAAGGATACCATGTGCCTTTTGTTCCTTTGGTCTTGACTTGTCTCACTCAACATGATTCATTCTAGCTTCATCTACTTCCCTGCAAATGCCATTATTTTATCTTGTCTGTTGGTATGTAGAATTCCATTATATATATATATATATATAATCTCACATTTTCTATACCCATTCATCTGCAGTAGGGCATCTGGATTGTTTCCATCACCTGGCTATTGTGAATAGTGCAGAGATAAACATAGCTGAGCAGGTGTCTTTATCATATCTTGGATTATGATGATCAGGACAGATGCCTAGAAGTGGTATGGTGGGATCGTAGAGAAGGTCAATTTTTAGTTCTTTAAGAAACCTCCACACTGCTTTCCAGAGTGGCTGAACTAGTTTACAATCCCACCAGCAGTGCAGTAGGGTTCCATTTTCTCCACAACCCCGCCAGCAACTGTCATTGTCTGAGTTCAAAATCTTGGCCATTCTTGTTGGGGTAAGGTGGTATCTTAAGGTTGTTTTTATTTGCATTTCCTTTATGACCATGGATGATGCACATTTTTTCATATACTTTTCTGCCATTTTAATCTCTTCTTTTGATAAGTTCCCTTGCCCATTCAGTGAATGGTTTGTTGGGTTTGGGGGGGATTCGTTTCTTGAGTTCCCTGTAGATACTGGATATTAAACATTTGTCAGATGTATTACTGGTAAATATCTTTTCCCAGTTGGTTGGCTGTCTCTCTACTTTTTGGCTATGATTTTTTCTGTGCAGGAAGTTTTTATTTTTAGGTAGTCCCATTTATCGAGTCTCTCTCCAATCTGTTGTGACCCTGGGATTCTGTTCAGGAATCTTTTGCCTGTGCCTATGAGTTCCAATGTCTCTCCTACTCTGTCATGAAGCAGTTTCACAGTTTCCGGTCTGACATTGAGGTCTTTGATCCATGTTGAGTTAAAGCTTGTGCATGGTGAAAGGCTAGGGTCAATTTTTAGTTTTCTGCATGTGGCTGCCCAGTTTTGCCAGCACCAATAATTGAATAGACTATGTTTGTTCTACTGTATATCTTTGGCTCCTTTGTCAAATACAAGTTGACCAGTCAATGTCTTTTGAATGGATTGAGAACATCAAAACTTGGAATAATTGTTTACTTAAGGTTTGATAATAACTCCTTGCATTTTGTTCTTGGAGCGGTTTACTTTTCTCTTTCTCTTCTTTGTGTATCTGCTCATACAGTGAGATCTATTTTTTCTTGCATTTTCATGGTCATGTTAATCTCTCTTATTTTTCAGACTTATTTATCTTCTGTGGTGTTGATTAAATGGAAATGGTTAGGAATTCTTTATTTGTCTTATGGGGAATTTTTATTTTTCTTCAGTTATAAAAAATAACTTTGCTGAATAAAGTAATGTAGAGGTCCCCCCTTCCAGGGTTTAAAATACATTATTTTAACCTTCTTTATTTTCAGGGTTTCTACTGAGAAATCTGTATTCTGATTATTTTGCCTTTATAAGTGACTTGGTGCTTCAATGTAATATCATGTATTTTATGCCTAATGATTTCATTTCTAATAATCCCTATGTTTTTCTAGTCTTAACTGTTTTGAGTACTTAAAGCCTCTAATAGCTAGAGGAGTATTTCAGAAAATCTGACAGTTATTCATGGTAACTTCAAATTCAGACAATATTCTTAAAATCATTCTTTTTATTTCTTTTGTGTTTTATTCACTTGACTCCTGCTCATGCCACACTGATGTGTGAAATTGTTGTCATGTAGATTTTATTTCTGTATTTCTTGTGTTTCTGTGCTGAGATTTGGACATCTGAAACAAAGAATGGTTATGCATTTAACCACCAGGATAGTAGTTTGTTCCTTAACCTAGAGAGAGATATATAGCCAAATATTTGCAAATACAGTGTCTGTACACTGTAGCTATTCAGTAGGTCTGAAAATCTAGTTTAAATCAAAGAAAACTAGAGTTTCTTGTAGAAAGAAAAATCAGGTATTTGCCTCCAGATGCTTTATTACAGAAGCTTCCCTTTTCTGTGCACTGGTAACTGCAGCTGGAGAGAGTGATCTTTACAGCCTGTGCTTCATGCTGATTTCTCTTGTTCCACAATAATGTGCCCCAATAATAGGTTCTCAGGGACAACAAATACCCAAGCTTCAGGGTGTCACCAAGTGTACTGACGATTAAATGACATAGAAAAAAATCGAGTTAAACACTGGCAGAGAGAGAAATGGGAAACTAAGACTTCCTGCTGATCTCAGGGCTGTCAGATCCTTCTCCCAAGTTAACTTCCCTATAGAGAGGAGAAGACTGTACAATAAAATAACAAGAAATAAATCAATAAGTACTTAGAAGGAAAAATGATCACATGGATCTGGGAATGTTGGCTCAGAACTCTCACTCCAGCTAAACAACAAAAGAATGTTGAGATTCAGAGTCCCATATTAATCAATGCTTTCATATTGGTCCAGTAGTTTATCTCCCTCCAACAGAAAGGAATCTGGACATCATAGGATTTGAGAGGGTTGGTATTTAGGTAGATCCACCTGGTACCCAACACATAGTGCCAGGAGGTGGGTCTAGAATATTCTTGCTGGCTACAGGCTAGGTACAATTTCTATCTCCTATGATCCTCCACCAATGGGACACATTCCTTTCTAAGTAGGGCTGGGTCTCTATTCAGTATGCCTTTCATTGCTGGAGCTCTCTGGTACTTATTTCTCAACCAAACCCTGCAGGATCGTCTTCATGACCTTCTCTCATGGCTATCTCCACCCCAAAGCCCCAAAGGATGTGGTAAAACTTCTAGAAACTTAATTGTTCCTTGATTTCAAGTCTCCAGACTAGTGTAGTCCTAATTGGTTTGTCTGTTTTTTTTCTTCTTTGGTGGTGGGGCTTGAACTCTTGGCCTGGACTCTGTCCCTGTTCCTGAACTCTTCAGCTCAAGGCTGGTGCTCTACCACCAAAGCCACAGTGCCAGTTTCAGTTTCTGGTGGTTAAGTGGAAATAAGAATATCACAAACTTTTGTGCCTGGTTGGCTTCAGATCCTCAGATCTGAACCTTCTGAAGTAGCTAGGATTATAGGCATGAGCCACTGATACCTGGGTAGATTAGTCTTAATCAGCATATCTATAACCTTTCTATCATATGACTAAAATGTCTTTTATCACCGATGTTAGCCTTCTACACCAGAGAACACTCACAAAATCCTACACTTGTTTATGGCTTTAAGAAAGTGTAGGATTATTCTGTAGTAGAATTACCAGTCTTTCACCAGGGCTACCTAGTTTACCTTGTAATTGTGTCTTTAGTTTACCCATACCCTTAGAGTTTAGGGTTTTTTTTTCAACTTTTACTCTTTAAACTTTTTGTTTCTCCAAGCTTTAGTAATCCTTTTACCTCCCTCGGGATTCCTGATATTTCTTTTCTCTTGCATTTTTTTCCTCCATTACCTGTCTCTTTTCATTCAAGAGGTCAACGTGGAGGATACTTCTATTCCACCCTTTTATCCTGACCATCCCCTTGGTGAGCTGAGACAGAGATGGAAAAATGTCACAGACTTTATCTGTTGAATACAGTTTACTTTATTGGGACGTAATTCGAACTGAAATTGAATAACAGGTTGGCTTCTGTGAATGATTGAAGTTTGTTGCTTAGCAATAAGGGCATAGTCAAGACAGGGTACAATTTACTTGCAGACAAACTTGGTTGCACCTCACATTTCAGTAAAAATGTGTCCTATTGTCTTATTTATCCTAGTCAAACAACCAATTCCTTTGGCTCATCCTCTAATAATTCCTTTGGCTCATCATCAATCTAATTTTAATTATACTCTAAAATCTAAGTGCCAGTGATTGCATATAGGGATTCCCTTCTTGAGTACTTGTTTGTTAAATACATCATTTGAAATATGGTGTAATAAATTTTTTAAATAAAAAAATACACGGAAAAAAAACTATGGATCGAGCAGTGACATAACTTTTCAGCCACCATCATGGAGAATCTGCTTGATTATACAGAATGTGTAATTTCTCAATGGCAATTCAATTTAATGATTCATGTTCATATTTATTATTTTGCTTAAGTTAAATTACAGTACTAAAACAACTAGAATATATGATATCAGTGGATAAAAATGGAGTCTTCATGAAATCAGACAAATCAATCAATTCAGATTTCAGGCATCAGAGATAGTTCCACACACAACAAATTGTTGAGGGAGAAATGAATCACTGAAGAAATAAAAGAAATCTAAAAGGTTTTAAAAATGAAAACATAACCTATCAGGAGTGTGCTCTCAAACAGGATTAAGGATTATTTTTAACTGCCTCTACAGTATTGTATTTTGTATCTTGCAGTATTTTGTATTTTGCTTCTCTCACATCTTCAAGATTGTCCTATATTGTTTTGTGGCATTTGACCATTGAATATTTATATATTAAATACCACATCACATTATCATTATTATTCTTTTATCCCATTGTATGGATGTAATACAACTTACTTAGCCACTCACCGGTTGAAGACATCATGGTTGCTCCCAGTTTCAAGCAAGTATGCATAAACTGACATAAATTCTCTTGCAGCATTTTGTGTGAATACATTTTGTGTGTGTGTTTGTTGTCAAACACATTGAGTCAAGTGCTGGGTTATGTGTCCAAACAAATGTCCACAAGTTCTGCGTTCCTGTCAACACTGATGGAGGAACCTGTGGCTTGGCTTTGTCGTGTCAGCTTTTGATGCTGGCAGTGTTATGGATATCACCATCCTGACTGGTATGCTTTCGATTTGCATTTCCCTCATAAATAATGGTGAAAAGTATCTTGCCAAGATGTCTATCCAGATTTTGGTTTTCAGTTTAATTTCCTATGTTTAAATTGGGCTATTGTCTCATTTTGTTTAAAGAAAGTCTTTAATAAAAGCCAAGCGCTGTGGCTAGCACCTGTAATCCTAGCTGCTTAGGAGACTGAGATCTGAGGATAGAGGTTTAAAGCCATCCTGGGCACTGAAGTCCATGAGACTCTTATCTCCAGTTAACCACCAGAAACCAGAAGTGGTGCTGTGGCTTCAGCAGTAGGTAGGGTGGTAGCCTTGAGCTGAAGAGCTCAGGGACCATGCCCAGGCCCAGAGTTCAAGTCCCACGATCAACAACAACAATAAAAAGAAGAAGCCACATAAAGCCAGAGGCAGGTTTTGGCCTAGATGCTGAATCATTTGTGAACCTGTTAATTATTTTTAAAGATTTTATTAACATTGATTTCTACATCATATTTCAAATGTCATGTTTAACAAACAAGTATTCAAGAAGGAAATCTCTATACATAATCACTGGCACATAAATTTTAGAACATAATTAAAATTAAGCTGAGAGATTGTATGTCATAGATACATAATAACATATGTAACAAAACATGTCTATAGAATATCTAGCCCATCATAGATTTTATATCTATGTAGCTATGTTTATATCTCCAAGACCATATCCATAACCTTGGGTACCCAAATACTGAGTCATCGCTCTTGTACTCTTTGGATCTAATATCCACATATTAAGGATATCACGCACCTTTTTTCCTTTGGTCTTGACTTATCTCACTTTAGGCTGACATCCAAAATAGTTATCATCATATAGGGAGAAATTATAAACACAAGGGAGTAGAGGAACCTGATATTTCCTATGTTGTATATTTTTTTCTTTTATTTCCCTCTACTGTGACACCAAAAATATTTCCAGACAATGTCAAATGTCCCTGGAGAGTAAAATCTTCACCCATTAATGATAAAGAGAAAATGCAAATGCGAGTTCTAGGTGCTGGTGGGAGAAAGCAAGGAGAGAAACTGCAGGGTAGGAGAGATAAGTGGATGTAAGAGATATTAAAAATATAAGAAATAGAAAAGTTTCTAGGTAAGCAATGGGGACTGAAGGAGAGGAAGGAAAAATAACCACTGCTTGGGCAACTGGAGTGACGGTGAATCTTTCATGTAAAGAAAATTCAGCAAGAAGAAATGTAAGAGAAAAAAAAATAAGTTCCACAGGTCTTAGATCTTACTGGGTACAGTATGACTTCTAGTAAATAGATCTAGGAATAAAGTCAAAATGTGAGGTAGACCTGGAAGACAACTGTACCAAACCAGAAAAGGTGTCACTGATTAGGCTACATCAATCATTTAGAACAGCAGTCCAAGCCAGACTAGCACCACCTCGGGCAAAAACGAAAAGCTCATTAGGCTCTAATTCAAATAATGGCTGGGAGCAGTGGTACGAAGCTGTGATCCCAGCTATTTAGGAGAGCACAAATAGGAGAATTGCACACTAGATTAGCCCAGGCATGAAACGATAATCTTGAAACTAACCAATGCAGAAACATACCCTCCACTAGCAGAGTGATTCAAGCGCTGTAGTGCCCGACACCTGCTTAGCAAGCACTTGGTAATGACAGAGGAAAGAAAGATAGCACAAGAAAATGTGTGCACTAACCAGACATGAAAAATCACACAAACCATATAGCTTTATTATATAACATTGTCATTTCAAATAAGACATAAGAAAATCTCAAACCTTATGCTATTTCTTCTTGACATAAGAATCTCAAACGGTTCTTAGGATGTCTTAGTTTCTTGATTGTAATTACTAGTCATCATTCATCTAGGCAGCAGTTCTGAATAAAAATGAAGAGGCAACAAATCTCTGGGATGGAAACCCAAGGAGGTGAGAGAGACAACATGTAGGATTCCAGGGGTTTGTGGAAGAGGTAAAAGAGTTCTGTCATTCTGTCGTTTGTCTCATTCATTCTCAGTATCCATAGTCAGTGAGACGAAAGGCCACGGGACAATATACATTTTCTCTAGAGAAGATGCCTCACATCTATGCTTACCTCCTTTCATTCCTTAAATTTGTTCCCTGGCTGTGTCTAACCAATGTGAATAGATATAGAAACGGAAATTACCTTCCTCGGAGCTAGGGTGCATATTCCTCAAGATGAGACTCGTATTCTAGTCTCCAGCAGCAGGGACCACTCCAGGCCTGGGCTGGGATTGCGGGGGCACCAGGGCTCCCCGTGGCAGCCTCAGCAGCATGGGGCTTATTGAGATCTTGCAGTACATGCATCTCCCATCTAGGGAAAAAAAACCAAGGCACAGGCTTCTAACTCAAACTGTCTTCAAACTATCAACAGGGAAAAATCAGCTCACTACACAGGTGGATATGTAAGATGGAGCAGGCTCATAAAACTCAGATTTTGATTTGTATTGCCTAAAACTCCCCCTACTTCATTTTATTCAATTTGAAGCTGGATATAGGAGAACATCATTCCCTGGGGACCAAATTAGTGTTTACAGGAAGAGGCAACAGGTCTTACCCACAACACTGACAGGAGACATCTTAGTAAGAAAAATATGTCTTCTTTTTTCCAGTCCTAGGGCTTGAACTCAGGGCCTGGGCACTGTCCTTGGACACTTTTTGCTCAAGGTTAACACTCTGCCACCTGAGCCACAGCACCACTACTGGAATTTACTCTATATGTGGTATTGAGGAATCAAACCCAGGGCTTCATGCATGCTAGGTGAGCACTCTACCACTAGACTACCTTCCTGGTCCCGAGACATGTTTTCATTAGAATTAAATGTGTTTTTGTTGTTGTTGTTTTGATTTGGGGAGTATTTTTGGTCAGTAGTGGGGATTGAACTCAGAGCCTGTGCAATGTTCTTGGGTTTTTTTGATCAAGGCTAGCTCTCTACCATAATTCCACTTACAGTTTTCTGGTAGTTAATTAGAAATACAAGTCTCACAGACTTGCTTGTCAGGAGTGGATGTTCGTATGTTTTCATATCTAGTGAGACAATATGGGTATTAATATTTTCAACCCCTACATGCACTTTGGCAACTTTGTGCAGTTACTTTAGGCAGGGAATCTAAGCATAAAGAGCAAGTGATGGCATGCACCCACTACATCTAAAAATAACACACTTACCATCCATGCATGCAATGTAGGATTTGTGATTCTAATCCCAATTCCTCTAAAACAGAAATGGACTGAGTGAGGAAATTGGCAATGATATACTCACACTTGGAGTCGAAAGCTGAGAGCAGAAATTTTTGGTGAGTTGGGAACTATGCTGTTTGGATTTCCTGGGAAGGCCTGAAGAGCAGCATGCTTCCAAACTTCAGTGACACTCTGAAAAATGACCCACACAAACTCAGTTTGTTAGGGTAAAAATGAATTTTGATTAGAGTGGCTTACCGAACCGTGGATAATATGTACAGTCACCAATCCCTGTAAACCAAGTTTTTTCATTCAGTGCTATAGCAGAAATCTTGTCTTTGAGCGCCACCTAGTGTATCTCAGAAGTAACCACAGTCTAAACAGGGCCCAAAAGGGACCCTTAGGCTATGTGCTTAAATGCACTCTTTCCCCATAACAAGGATTCTCCTGGACTTGGCTAAAACTATCCAACCGTGCTAAACATAATGTTTTGTACTCTTTCCTAGCACAAAGATTAGTGAAATGTCAATTTGCTTCAAATCTGAGTTACTCTGGCTAGGATTTGAAGGAATACTCTATCCAGGAAGCTTTTTCAGATTTGTTTCACACTATGTTCTTTACCTATTTTTCTGCAGTTTTCTGGATTCCCAGCCTAAATGAAACAACCTCAGCCAATCTTTTCCATCTCACAGGAAAATTCGCTCAAGTTATTTCCCTGTATGCTTTTGGAAGAGTTCAGGGTGGCTGTGAGTTATGAGATCTCTGTAGTAGGATAGAGAAAGGCTATGGTATGATGGTAGTTTTACACAGAACTAAAGCTACTTTACTGGGAAGATTCTTATGTGCTGATAAGGGCTCCATCCACTGACTATGTTCTAGATCACATACTAATGACCTGTTTCTGCCTGGGCCTCTCAAAAGCCACCTGGAAGACTTGCTATCCTTCCCAGCAGTCCGCAGTGCCAGGTAACACTGAGCCTCAAGAGAAGGGATGGCTGAGCACTTATCAGAGGGAACAGTTGTCTCCACCCTTGTGTGGAAAGAGCTTGAAGGCTCCTCACTCTTTTGTCAGCTCCTCTGAGGCGCACTAACATCTTCCCACATTTTTGGAATATAAAATTATTTATTGACCACTGTTCACCATTATTTACAATAAAGTAAACAATATACAGTTGGGTAACATCTGATTACTACAAAGTTGTTTTTCTGGCTTTTGTGGAACCAGTAACCCAATACTGAAAACAATTGAGCCTGCATGTTAGGAATGAGTTAGGGTAACGAAAAAGCATGCAGGTCAACAATTATAAAATTGTGTCAACTCATTTAAGCCAGCAGGTCCTAAATAGTCAAACTCTCTAACCAGTTGATTTTACATTTCCATGAGCAGAGTCTTAGATAGCTCCTCACTATATTTCTTCTGTAACGCCAACTCTGCTTCAAGCTGCGCAATGCGGCCCTGGGACAGCTGCCTTCCAAGCTCCTGGTTCTCCTGGATAAGCATTTGTCACTTCGCCATTAACTTTTTGCCTGTTTGGCTAATTTTAGTTTTAACCCGTAGTTCAACAACAATCATGAAGTCCACAGTCTTATCAGTACAACTGATATACAGTGTCTCTAAGTCACTGTGCTCAAGGTTAAGAGCGATGAATATTCCAGTTTTTACATTTTACGAGAATTTTACATGTTCAGTTCACGATTTAAAAATCTCTAGGTTTTCAATCCTCCAAATTGTCTGAAGACACAGTGTGCCACAGACTTAAGACTTCTTTTTGTCCCTCTATTTTCTTCAAACAGAAACATTTCTCAAGTGTCTACATGTTCTAGAAGGGGAATTTTTCGGAGGTGGCCTCTTCTTCGGAATAGTCCGATGGCAAATCAGGCCTCTGAAGCAAGGGGAAGGAGAAGAGAGAAAAGCTGAAACATAAGGTTCATTAACCGTTACAAGCTGGATAGTCTAAGAATGTGGCTTTTTTTTTTTGCTCAAAAAGTCTGAGTCTTGGTGTGGAAAAAGTCTGAGTACTTGGCTGACCCACCACAGAGTTCTCACAGTGGGACTGTCAGGGAAGTCTTGACTGGGGTGTATGATTTGTTTACCTATCCGGTGTAAACTTCCAGGCACTCAGTTCATTTGGGGCTTGTTCCAGTTTGTCTTTAGTCTGTTCCAGTTCACCTTTCATTTTGAGGAAAAACAAGTTGATCGCTGGGTCTACCATTGTAGATCTCAGTCGGGCAACATTTGGCTGTTGGACTTGCTTGAGGTAGTGGATTTGAGCAGTACACTCTTGCATCTCTTGTTCCTTAGTTGCTAGCCGCATTACAAGGATGTTTTCTCTTCGTGCAGATTCCTGCTATGACTGCTTTAGTTTTTCTTCAGACTCCCTTAAGCCAGTTACATCATTTGAGTTAAGACCTGTGTACTTGCCCTCCAAAGCATGGACATATGCTACATACTGTTTCCATCTTCATCTCGTGCCATAACTTTGAAGTCTGTTTCACTCAGACAAACCTTTTTAGGAAACGGTTCTTCGTTGGTCATCTTGAATCCTCTCCGGCCCCGGGCCGCACCGCCAGTCACTCAGGCCGAGGCCTCGCCGAACTCTGGCCATTGCTCCCTTTTATTTGTGGGTCTCGATGCCACCTAGTGACCCTGTCTTAAACAACAACAAAATAAAACAGGGGCCAGGGATGTAACACAGTGATATATCATTTGCCTACATATGCAAGGCTCTGGGTCTGATGCCCAACACCTCTAAACAAGCAAAATCTCCGAAACAAAAAACTACCTATGTAAGTATTTTTTTTACACACACACAAACACAAAAAAATTCAAGTGGGTCCTTCAACATAGAAGTTAAAGACAAGTTGTTCTGATTATTTAATGGCCAGAAAAAGTTGCCTTATTAAAAAAAATCTGTTCCTGAATACAGAGGAAATATACCATGGTATTAAATATTCTTTTCTGATAAAGAAAGCAACTACAGAAAGCCTTAATTATATTTGTTCAAAGTAACCAATGCCATTGAGGGGAAAAATACAAACTCAACAACTTCCAATACTACTTTTAAAACCAACATATTAAACTTGATTTTCATTAGAATGTAGTTGTTTCAAACCATTAATTCAAAAAACAAGACTCAGACTTTATATGTGTGTGTGTGTGTGTGTGTGTGTGTGTGTGTATAAATATATATAAAAACAATGCAAACAATTATTGAGCTTCATCTTCTGGACAAGAATGCAAAGTTAGTCTCTCTTCATAAAAAGCAATTGCAATCTTAGGACGCTTCATATTTGCCTCTTTTGCCAGCACCAAGTCAGCTTCATCTTTCCATTTCATGAGAAACATCAATTCTCCACTACTGTCTGCGGCACCAATTATTCGTTCAGGATCTAGACCTCTAGCAAAGCCCCTTGGTTTGTCCACAGTATCTCTTTTTTTCTTTGATTTGCTGTCATCAGATTCACTGCCTGATAAAGATTTTCTTTTTGTACCATCCTTTTCTTTACCACTTTGGGAATTAGGAAATGCTTCGATTAATTCTGAACAATCTAAATTTTCTTCAGGTTCCCAAGTATGATCAGCATCTGCAAATCCCTTCCACTTCAGGAAATATTCCACCTTCCCGTTCACCACACATCAGTCCAGTACTTTTTCCACAACAAACTCTTCAGGCTCTGCTTCTTCAACTTTTTTACACTTTCTTTCCCATTTTTTGCAAAGTATTTTTGTTAGAGGCCATTTTTTCATTGTAGACCTGATGAGCTATTACTCAGATGCTCCCGGTCGCCATCGTGCAACAGCAGAGTCTCTGGCCCTCGGGCTCCTAGCTCCAGTCACATCCGAGGGGCTATGTTCCAGGCATTTTGGGGAAGAGGAGTGTGAGTCCACAGCCTGTTCTACCTTCATTCCCTTATGGGCCCAGCGGATACAAGTGACATGCCACAGTCAGTTACAGTGTTCTTGCTCTGTGCCCTGCCTGAGCTCTACTGAAATTAAGACAAATACTGCAGCTGGGTGCCAGCAGTTGAGGCCCATAATCCTAGCTACTCAGGAGGATGAGATCTAGCTAAGGATTCTGGTTTGAAGCCTGCCAGGGAAGGGTAGTCAATGAGACTCTTATCCCCAATCAGCCACAAAGAAATGAACAGCAATAATAAATATATATTAATAACAAATTTTAAAAGGCTAATGGACAATGCCCAGTCTCTTAGTTCAAGTCCCAGTACCAAAAAATAAAAAATAAATTAAACACTGTGACTCTTTCAATCCTACTATGTCAGAAAGAGAGCCAAGGGAGATTCACTCTTCAAGATACGCACACAGCAATTGGAAGTTCACCATCCAACCCCAGAAACTCGTGCCTCTTGCCCTTCCTTTGTTTTCTTCCACCTACTGACTCCAGGAGGTTGACAGCTGAGGCCAAAGAGGTCAAAATCTGGAAGAGACCACTCAGCAGAAGCTCTGCTTCTGAACCACGCTGCTTCCAAGCCACCTTCTTGTTGGGTGGTTTTGGACAGGCACTGGCAGTCAGGAGAAAGTCATGTAAGCAGAGCATGTCCTGGAACTGGTTTAGGTTTTCAGTTGTTTTTGTTTGGAGTAAGACATGTTTGAATATCTGCTCCTTTGTGGGTTCTCTGAGCTTTGATGCTTCCATAATTGTTCTGTAGTGATTTGTGAAATTAACTTTTCTCTTGCCATTGAATTGCCCTCATGTCCTTTGACAAAATGAGTGACTGCGTTTGGTCTCTGGTTCTGCTCCATTTACCTATTCATTTATTCCTTCCCTCCCCCCACCCGCCATGCTATACTGGCTTTGCCCTGTGTGGAATGCTCAGAACTGGATGTCAGGTTTCCTGAAGGGTTTTCCTTCCATCTGCAGCTATGTATTCTAGATAGATAATCGGCCAAGCTGTGTGTTTGTCAGGAATTAGATTAGCAGTAAATCCCTAGTCAAATTAGATGTGTCACCTTAACAATGTTTATATTGCTGAAGAACCTGGAACAGCTCCCCTTTTATTTACACTTCTTTGTATTTCTCTTATCCTTGCTTCAAAGGTTTCTGCTTTGGAAGGTTTGCTAACCTACTTGTTTGGGTTCCATATTTAATTTCCTCTGACAGTATCACATGGATACTCATTCATACTTTGGAGTTGATGGTAGCCAAGTGAGTATTTCTTCTAGTTCTGTGAAAGTTCATAAGGAATTATTCTTCAGTCTCTCTTATTACACCTTGGCTAATCAAGCCAGACCAATGTTTTACCTGGAAATTATCACTACTGTGGCTCAAATTACTTCTATTTTATTGTTATTATGAAGGTGTGTACACAGGGTTTTACAGTTACATAAGTCAGGAAATGGTACATATCTTGCTGAATTGTGTCACCTCTTTCCTCATTTTCTCCCAGTTTTTCACTCTTGACACTGCTCCCCCATAAACTGCATAGTTCATTTTCAACAGTATCTAGAGAGTAGCACTGCAGCATTTGTTCAGTTTTTGTCCCACCATTTCTGTGTCCCCTTTCAACTTACACACAAAAGTTATGCAATAAAATAGGGCTTTATGATCATATAAATTGATTTTTATCAGTAGGCACTGGTAGCTCGTGCCTATAATCCTAGCTATTCTGGAGACTGAGATCATGGAATCACAGTTTGAAACCTGCTAGAGCAGAAAAGTCCCTAAGACTCTTATCACTAATAAACTACTCCAATGAAGCTGGAAGTGGTGCTGTGGCTCAAGTGGTAGAGTTCTTGCCTTAAGCAAAAGAAGCTCAGCCACAGCACCCAAGCCCAGACTTCAAGCCCCAGGACTGGAAAAAAATAAAGAAAAGTGTTGTTTATCGAAATGAATGCCAAGAAATGGAAACAAAAGGTTTTATAGTATTTTGCTTCTTGGATTACTTCTTTAATTTCTCTTTTGTCACTCAGGTTATTTTTGACCTCACAGTTTATCACACTATCAGTATTAAGTCATATTTCTGGTCTCAGCGTCCCTACTGGGTCTGAATTCTCACCTGAATTCTGGAATTTTATAGCTGCCCATTATAAGTTCTGAAAAGGACAGGAAACTCTCAATAAGTCTCTAAATTTGAGTTACCTCAATTGGGAGCACCCAGAGTTCTGGGAAAAGCCTTCCAAATACTATGTAAAGGAATGGACACATATTTCCCGTCATGATGGTTATGTAATCAAAATTAGTTTTGACTTGCTCATAATTAAAAAGGATTTAGCCTATTATAATTGAAGCTGAATTTTAAAAAATCAAGAATGTGTATTATGTTTCTTGAAACTTCATTTTAAGAGTTCACTCTGTTGGATCTATACACTGACTGATTACACTCAAAGATAAAGGAAAGTTGGATGAAATTCAGAATCATTTGCCTGGTAAAGGTGCTCAAAACCAGGAGTGTAGAACTTCCATTTCTTATATAAAGAGCAAAAAAATGTTTCTCTTTCTTCTTCATCTCTAGTTTCACCTGTTAGACTAAAATAATTTCTTGCAAAGACTTTATTAAGATATCTTAAGAAGTAATACTTAGGTATGTTACGTGATTCTTGAACTTAGCTTGCACCCCTTATTTTACCAGTGTCCCAGGGCAGCTTAGCCAAAGCACATACCCAAATGGAGCTTGGAATCCTGGGAAACACTTGGCTACCCTGTGGTGGTAAGAGTAGGAGGCTAGCAGGGGAATACACCTTGGGACCAGGGGATACCCTAATAAACAAAAAATCCTAAGCCCCTTGGATCTAGGGCAGGTACCAGGGAAAGTATGTGAGTGTAGACTGCTGTCCAAGACAGGGACGAAGAGCACAAAGGACCGAGAACATGGCACCTGTGTCCAGAGGCCACTTGCTCAAGCTCCCATGCCAACATCCAGGCTGGCAGGGAGTTGACCTCACCAACTCTCACCAGGCCTCTCCCAACCACCAGAGAGGGAGGAAGAAGAACTGAGAAGCTGACAAATAAACTCCTCAGTGGAGCAGATCAAGAGAGATTTATGAGACTCATGTTGTTAAGAAATGGAAGATGATAACATGGGTAGAAACACATCTTATGTGGGGGCACTATTGTTCCCCTATTTCCTCCTCTACTTTGGCTTATAAGACACTGATAGCCACACACTCTCAGTCATCTCCAGTGAAAATCAGGCTCATCCCTTACCTCAAATACACACCGTTTTCCAAGCCTAAGTGTCTGTGAACTTTCTTATTGTCCTTTTCTTGCTCTCTAGGCCATTCTGTTATCTGGATCCTGCCAACTGCCTTGAGAAGGGGAAACAGGGACTTGAGTGGATTCCTGAGGTTATAAGGTCAGTGAAACCCTTTGTCCCTCTACATGAAGTTCATCCTAAACTGAAAATAGCTCCAGCCAGCCACAAACTGTCCTTGAACTGGCCACTCTAGCCCCTGATGGAGCTGGGCCCTGGCTGTGAAAGTTACACTCCAGTCTTTCCCATTGGCTTCCCACTGGATCTCTTTGAGAGCTTCAGATATGACAACAAAGAGAAGGAGGTGACAGCATTTCCCACGTTGGTCTCAGTAATACCTGCTATGTGAGCAAGCCTGGGTTCTGATGTTAGGCTTTACAAAGTCAGGGATCATCTTTCCCAAGGGCCCCAATCTGTCTCCAAAGGCTAGATTCTCAGTAGCCAAAATCATAATGACTAGATTTCTAGCCCCAGCCCTATTTTGTCAACACACCACAAGAAGCATCCCAAGCAGGGTCCCTAGAAGGAGAAGGGATGAGAGCAGCCACTGTCTCTGTCCCATCTTTTGGCATCTGTGAATGCATGTGACTAGTCCTCTCTTCAATCTGGCAGACTGCAAGCTGGTAAGCTGTCACACTCTGTGCCTGGCACAGGCCATAGCTTGCTGCAGGGCAGGTCCCATTCCAGGTCATTTCATGTTCATCTCACTTTAGTTCCTTGATAAAATTAAACAGTGACACTCAAGACTTAAAAGGAGTGTTTTGGGCAAAACCTCCTTTAAAGAAAACATGTAGAATGGGTCAACATCAAGTTTTCCTGTCACCTCTAATGAGATCTCAAGTCCTTCTGCAAGGACAAAGACCGAGAGTGAAACCGTAGTAGTATCTCTCTGCACTCTGACTTCCACTCTGTAAACCAGCAACAGAAATAATTAATTCTACAGGTTGTTGAAAGATTAGCTATGAGGTGGTGGGCAAAGAAAAGCTCCTGATCAACTAGCCAGCACACAGAAGATCAGAACAGGTATAGACACAGAGGAAGTAAGTGCCTTCTACAAGAGCTGAATTCACTTCTCTTAGATTTATCCAGGGGCAATTTCTGACCTTGTCACCAAAGTCTGAGAGGCTATCCCTTTGGATCAGAAGTGATGATATCAGGGCCAACTTCAGTTGGCTTTCTATTCCTGCCTACCATCTTCTTTTCTCTGCGTGCAAGGGGAGGAGTCAAGCCCCTGTGCTCTGGGCCAAAGATCATAGGAGAGGAAACCTCTCCAAAAGGGAACCTTGTAAAGCAAGCTGACAGTCACAGCCTTTGCTCTGAAGGGCCTTCGGGTGACCTAGCCTGGAGTATCCACTAGGTGGCAGAGGAGGTCCAAGGATGCGGCCAGCTCCACCCACTTCCTCCAAAGGCAGTGTCTGCAACCTCTTTGCTCTTTGTGGTAATCCTTTGAATCAGGTGGAAACTCAAGGACAAGCCTCCAAAAACTGCCATGACCGCTGCCAGTAGCTTCTCTCAGAAGTGGGACTCCAACTCACCTTGTAAATCAGGAATTCCTGAGCCTGTTGTCATGATCTCTCTCCCTGCATACTCCAGCCATCCAAAAGCTTAGCTGGTGTGCAGGACTGGACTGGAGAGGGTCCAGCTCAGAGGCCCTGCCTTGGGGAGAGCCATCACACCCCTCTGCGGGGTCTCCAGCCTGCATAGAGTTCGCTAGCCTGTCACATGGCTACACAGCAGAAGACCAGTCAGGACTGGAGGAGCTGTCCCCACTGCCACCCCTGTCTCTGACCTGTTCTGTGGGTTTCAGCAAACCCCTGAAAGTGGGGGGAAGATGAGGAGTGGGAGAGGATGCCAGGTCCTGCCCAGGCAGTGAGGCCGCATGCCCCACTTGACTGCACACGGCACAAATTCCAAGCTCCTTATCCAGTAGTTAAATATTACCTTTGTGGTTTAAACACCAGACCATCTGATGCCTAGAAGAAAGCCATTTCCCTCTCCTGCAGCCCTTCCATCCCATCAGGGTCTGGGAGAGTGTGGGAGCTGCAGAACTGGGCCCCAAGGCACAGTGAGGGTTCACAGACTGGGAATGTCAGTCTCTCCACAGAGAGCTGCTGCCAGGCTTTATTCCCAGGGAGCCCCTCCCCCCTCCTCCATTCCCCCACTGCAGCTTCCATCCCCTATCTGCACCATCACTGGCCAATCTCAAAGATCCACAGACAGAAACCACTTTGCTCATTTATAAGTCAAGTGTTTATCTCTGTCTTACTAAGTTACTAGAAGTATTTATGTATTCTTGCCCTAACTCCTTTGTGAGATAAGATTTTTTTTTTTAACTTTTCAACCATTCTCTCCACTGTCTTTTGACTTTCTTGGTTTTATTCTGTATTGTCTTGTTCCTTGTTCTGAAACAAGGTCTTTCTCTGTATTCCAATCTAATCTCAAATTTATTGTATTTTACTCTCAGTCTACAGAGTGCTGGGATTATGGACACACATCATTATGCTTGGCTTGTATTACTTTCTTCAAGAAATTCTTTGAAACACAATTGTTTTTATTTTGATGAGCTTCCATGTATATTTTCCTTTTTCTGTTAGTTTATTCCATTTCTGCAATAAGGAATTTCTTCAACTACAGATCCCACTACATTTGGGAAAAATGAAATTATACCTGTTCTGAACATACTTAGGCAATATTGTATGTTGCTATTCTATAATATACCACACCCATTTAACTAATATTTACATTGGACTAGTTAATATAAATAGATCCGGGCAACAGGCATAGGTTATATGACAATACTGCAGCGTGTGTGTGTGTGTGTGTGTGTGTGTGTGTGTGTGTGTGTGTGTGCCAACAAATTTGATACCCAAAGGGGAACTGGAAGTAATTCCCTTTACATACTATATGGTAATTACGCTTTAAAGTTTTTTACACTCAAGGTTATAAAGATCAATGCCTATATTTTCTCCTAAATGCTTGTTTTCAGCTGTCACATCACATCTACAGTCTATTTTGAGCTGATGTTTATATAGGGTGTGAGTGAGTCCAGCCTAAGTCCATTGCAGGTTAATGTACAGATGTCTTAACTGTTTGTTGAAAAAAAATACACAATATTTTCTCCATTGAAGTGTCTGGATATCCTTGTGAAATTTGTTGTTTATAAGTTGAAGCTCTATTTCTGGACTCACAGTTCTGTTCTGTTGAGTTATTGTCCATCCTTCTACTCCACTATCTTAGCTAACATAGCTTCATAGTAAGTTTTGAAGTTGAAGTTGGGTCTTCTGACTTTATCCTTCCTATAATTTGGGCTGTTTTGGGTCTCTTGCATCTTCCTAGGAATTTTAGGATCAACTTTTCAATATCTTTAAAGAAGCAGGAGTTTGATAAGCATTGGGTTAAGTCTGTGCTTGCTTGCTTGCTTGCTTGCTTGCTTTCTTTCTTTCTTTCTTTCTTTCTTTCTTTCTTTCTTTCTTTCTTTCTTTTCTTCTGTCAGTCATAGGGCTCAGCACTATCCCTGAGCTCTTCAGCTCAAGGCTGCTACTTTAACACTTGAGTCACAGTGTCATTTTCAGTTTTCTGAGGGTTCATTCAAGATAAGAATCTCATGGCCTTTTGCTGCTGGGCTGACTTTGAACTGCAATCCTCAGATATCAGCCTCCTGGGTAGCTAGGATCACAGGCATGAGCATTGCTAAATTAACAGTATTTTCTCTTCCTATCCCTGGGCATGGCACATTTTTCTTTTTTTTTTTTTTTTTAGACTTTTCAAAAACTGAAAATCCAGGTTCAGTGATTCACTTCTATAAGTTTAGCTATAGCAGGCAGAGATCAGTAGGATCATAGTTCAAGGCAAAAAAGACTGTATATGAAACATAAAGCAAAAGAAAAAGGCTGGAGGTATGTCTCACATGGAACAACAACTGCCTAATATGCACAACCCTGAGTTAAAATTCTTATCTATCCAAAAGTAAAAGCTGGGCCCAACTAACTCATGCCTGCAAGACTAGATACTAGAAAACTGATGTCTCTGAATCATGATTTGAAGCCATCATGGGAAGAATAGCCCATAATAACGGCCCACAAAACTCTCTGTCCAACTGAACAGTAAGAAAACTTGATTAGAGTCATGGCTCACATAGTATAGTTCAAGCATGAATGGAAAAACATTGTGAGAAGAAGAGGCCTGCAATAATGGTGCCACACACACACACACACACACACACACACACACACACACACACACAGCCTTGTAGCTGTCTGTAAATAAAAGGTTGAAACTTTGCAGGCTCATGCCTGTAATCCTAGCTACTTATAAGGCAGAGATCTGATGATAGCACTTCAAAGCCAGACTGGGCAGGAAAAACTCATCTCCAATTAACCATGAGAAAACCAGACATGGTGCTGTGGCTCAACATGATAGAACACTAGCTCTGTCAGTGCCCAAGCCTAGAGTTCAAGTCCCATGACTAACAAAAGGGAAAAATGCCTTTTGTGTAACTATCTTATATCCTGAAACATTGATGCACTCATTGATGAGTTGTACTGTTAGTTTTTCAACTGTAAAAATGTCATTTATAGAGTAAAAAGTCCAAAGAGCACACAAGGGTCTATAAGGAACAGTGAATCGCCCTTCTGCCTTGCTCCTACTTCCCAGAGATATGGGCCATCAACAATTGATCACATTGCAGTTTTCCTCCAGCTGTGTCAAGCTGCAGGAATGCAGTGGGCTATGAAAAAACAGTACTCCACTGTGAGCTGAAACTTCTGTGACCTTTGACCTTATGTTCATTCTTTTTGATTCTTGAAAGATGACATATAATGTCATCTGACCACTCTAGGTTTAGGGAGTTTTGCTTGATTGGTTGATTATTATTGTTTTTGTTGTTGTTGTTTGTTTATTTGGAAACAAGCTCTCAACTTAGCTCCATCGTGCCTGGAATTCCTATTGTGGCCCAGGTGAATCTCAAGCTTGTTGTCTTTAATGCTTTAGCTTCCAGCATGCAGGGATTATAGGATTAAATAACTACATTTGGTCTAGTTCAATCTCTATACTTATACTTCCTTTTTTATTATTTATTGTTCTGGGGCTGGAACTGTAGGGCCTCAAGAATGGTTAGGAGGCACTCTATCGTTAAGCTTTCTCTGGCCCTACATCTAGCTTTCTAATAACAAGAGGCCCTAATTGTGATGTAGTTTTTATTGTTATCAGATTCTTAACTCCAGGGATGGAAAGGAAGATCCTATAAGTGTACAGTGCTCTTAACCTGAAGAGACTTGCTTTTGTGCACTACCCGGATGTGAACTCAGAACCTTCAGTTGGCTAGCCAAGCAAACAAATTAGCTACTCTGAAGGTCTATTTTTGCACTGGTTATTTGTGCAATAGGGTCTCTATGTTCACAGCAACCCTGTGTGAGCACATAAATGTTCAGATAGACACTAGGGAATTTGAGAAAAATCAAGTGAGTTCTACATGCTATTTGGGAATCTGAAGGCTAAAGGTGACACAGTTAACAGTTGGGGACTAGTGCCTCACATCTGTCATTCTAGCAGCTTAGGAGGCATCCTGAAGACCTGAAATTTGAAGCCAGACTAGGCAGGGAAGTTTGTAAGACAAAAACAAATGAAGCCAGACTCAGAGGCTCACACTTGTAATCCTAGCTACTCAGGAGTTTGAGATCTGAGGATTGCGCTTCAAAGCCAGAAGAGGCAGTAAAGATCATGAGACTCTTATCTCCAATTAATCACTAGAAAATGAGAATTGGCACAGTGGCTCAAGGGATAGGGCAGTAGTCTTGAGCTAGAGCTAAAGAGCTCAGGGACAGTGCTCAGGCCCAGAGTTCAAGCCCCATGACTGACAAAAAAAAAAAAAACAAAGAGAAAAAAAGAAAAAGAAAGAAGAGAAAAAAAGGAATGGAACGTGTGATTGTGTGTGTGTGTGTGTGTGTGTGTGTGTGTGTGTAAGAAAAGGTGGTACTGGGGTTTGAATTGAGGCCTTATGTTTGCTAGGTGGATACTCTACTGTTCTATGGTTTGGTCATCATTTTTAAGTTAAGATGGGCCACAATTATGTACAGGTCTCTGATGGTGATGCTGTGGGCCTGGTGTCCCCTCTGTCATAGCCCAGCATGCTTGTTCCCTGAGCAACACTAGACCCCTTCGGTATAATTAGCTACTACTCCCTTGGCTTAGGACAGCCCCATAGGGCTGAGCTATCACCATGCAGGCTAGCAAGGCTCCCCTACACCTTACAGTCCTATAGATCACCAGAGGTGATCAGGCCATGAGCATATAAGGTAGTAGGGTTTCCCATTCCCTACATGTTATATAGGTCACCCCAACAATAACCTGTGATTCTTCCCACGTGCTCAACTATGTGGAAGGGGCTCTGGTGGTCCCTTTCCCAGCATCAAACTTCTTCCTTTGTTCCCTCTACCTGGATGTCTGCGTGGATTTTTGGCAAAGTCTCCTACCATCCCAGTCCTACATATTGGGAAAGAAAGATGTGAGCCACATCCCCAACATACTAATTGAAAAGGGTCTCACCAACTTCCTCAGGCCACGCTTGTGTTGTGATCCTCCCGACTTCCACATTTCAACTAGTACAGGTGGGATCCACTGCCTCAGACCTTGAAGAGAAGAAATCATAATAATTAGTAAATGGAGATGATCAATCACATGGATGAAAGAAAGGCTACTGTGTTTGAAAATGCAGGTTCAGCTTTTGCTCAGAACAGTGAATGAGGCAGAGGTTATGAATGAACAGCACCCATAGGATGGGCTGTAACTCTGAGGGATCCTGGAGACCAACTGAGAGGGTCCCTGCCTATGACTGAGCCATTGCTAACTCTTCATTAGACAGAGCAAGGTTCACAAAAGATTCTGTGCTATGAGTAGATTCTGAGTTCTGAATGTGCCTGAAATTCTTCATATGTGGACTGGAAATGGAAGTATCATTTCCAGTTAAATGGTTTTTATGATAGTAAAATTCTGTCTAGTAACAGTACAATATAGTGGCTTTGTTTCTGAAAAGAAATTAGCTGGCAGCAACCATGAGATACTTTTGAAGATACTCTATAAGCTCTCCATGTTTGTCCCCATGCCTGAAAACTTTAAAACCATTTGAAATCAATCCCAATAACAGTAGATGTATTGTTTTCTAAATAATCATTTTTTTCAGATCTCCTTCGATTATAACCAAAAACAGAGAGTGAGAGAGAAAGAAATCGTGATTCCAAAATTTTCCAGGAAGTGCTTCTGGGCTCCAAGTGGCAGAGCACTAGCCTTGAGCAAAAGAACTAAGGGACAGAGCCCTGGCCACAAGTCCCCATGACAGACTCCCCCCCCCCAAAAAAAAATAAATCCATTCACTCTCACACTTTGTAACTTATCTTCCATTATCCCTTTTTTAAGAGAACCAGGGCATTCTCAGCTTCTGTCGAGTTGTTTCCAAATCCCAGCCATTCTCAGCCAGAGTGGATTTGTGCTGACATTCACTGGGATCTGGGCTCACATAGCATGGAGCCTGCTCGCAAGCATAGGTGTGGTGCTCAGGTTGAGCCTGGCTGGCCTCTATTGGCAGCATTTCATATGAGGAAGCACTAATTCCCCTTTTCCCATCATCTTTTCTCCATTTCTATTATCCAGCCTGACATTTCAGAAATGTAAAAGGGAAGGAGGGGAGCGATAGATGACTAAAGCTGGTTATCCTGGCCTGAAGCAAATGTCAGGAAACATAGACCTATCCATTTCGATCCTAATTGAGCCTTTTACTTATCACATTCTGTGCTTCCCAGTTGGAATTTGATGGAAACCTCCTTTAGTTTAGTTCATTTCCTATTGCCATAACAAATTACTTAAGGCTGAAAAGTTTCTAAAAACAGCTTTATCTAGCTCAGCGTTATAGAGAGTCAGGAGAAAAGTGTTCACATCCCCTGCTCATGTCTGGAGAGGGCCCCAGGTAGACAGCATCACAACACCAGGTGTCATCAAATGCCAGATGTCATCACAATAGCAAGTGTCAATAAAATGCCAGATGTCATTTCAATGCCTGATGTCACCATAATACCATTTGCCATCACAACACCAGATGTCATCAAATGCCAGGTGTCATCAAATGCCTGATGTCATCCCCAGGCCTGCAGCACGTGCAGAAGAGGGATCAGGGATGCTGTCAGGCTCGTCTATAATAACACATTTTCACAGGAACTAAGCCTGTCCCATGAGGCCTGACCCAGGCCTGGAAGCCCAATCTCTTCCTGAGAGCCCTGTGACACAATCCCTACCTATTATGCAAATCCCATTGCTTGAAGCTTCCAGCACTTCAGGAATGCCATGAAGAGAGCCAAACTCAAACAATACATGGCTCAAACAAACCACAGTCTCCCTGAGCATCTGCAATCCTGGCCTTTGGGATTCTGCTAGACATTTCTAGACAAGTTTCCTCATTCCCACTTGGCTCCTTTTCCTTGTTTTGTTATGGCACTGAGTTTGGGTCCCTTAGGTTTAGAATGCGCCCTGTATACGACATCTTGAGTTACATTTCCACTTCTGACTTTTCTTAGTGACTTTGTTACCTGGTATATTATATATACATTTATTTGTTTATTCGAAATAGGAAAGGGAAGGGGGGAACAAGATGATTGGGAGAGGGAGGGAAATGGGGACAAAAACATGAGAAGGGGGTATCAATGTGTGAGAAGTAATGCACCTACTATCTGGTGAATGTAACTGCAACCCCTCTATACATTGCTCCAACAATAAAAAAAATTAAATTAAAGAGGAAGAGAGAGAGAGAGAGAGACAGAGACAGAGACAGAGACAGAGACAGAGACAGAGAGGAAGAGAGAGAGAATTCCCATGGACTTTCTTGTCCCAGGTAATCTCAGCCTCCTCCCAGTCTTGAGTTAGCTGAATGTTTCCTTTTCATCTTTGAAGGCTTGCAGCCATCTCCCATCTAGCTACCTTATCCAGTGACCAGCAATGTCAAATCCTCCAGCGTCTTTGCAGACACCTACTCTTACAGCTTGTCCAGAAAAAGTATACTCCATCTCTTTGCTGCCTAAGTAAAATGGGATTTATGGGAATGGAATACAAAGGGGAATAGGATATGAATGTCACAGAGCCCAGGAGGTTGCTTTCACAGGCATCATTCAGTCATTCATCCTGTGTCTTAGCACTCAACTCCAGAGCTGTAACATTAGAGCCAGAGGGGAGGAAGAATATGACAGGTTCCCTCTTCAAGTCCAATGGAGAGAGGAGAGTGAGTGGGAGAATGAGATGGACAAAACTTAAATGAGTGAGAAGGTTGAATTTAGTTAGGTGGCCAGAGAGATGTAGTCTGAATCATACTGGAAATGAAGAAGGAAAGGTGAAACAAAGAAAACACTTCTTAAAAAAATATTCTGTACAAACAAGAGCCATATAATGTGTGATTAATGTTCTTAATGTACATGTTATTTCTCAAGTCTTTTGTTGTCCCATGGTTATCTTATATTGTTACAGTATCTTACCTTGTTATCTGATATATTGTATATATGTTTATTTGAAATAGGATAGAGAAGGGGGGAAAACAAGATGAGGGGAGGGAATGGGGGAGAGGGAAATGGGGACAAAAACATGTCAAAGAATATCAATGTTTGTAAAGTAATGCATCTTCTATTCGATGAATATAATATAACCCTTATAGTAATTACAATAAAAATATATTAAAACTATTCTGTACAAATAATCTTCTAGGTTTCTCTCTTTTATTCTTCAAGAGTTCTGGTCTCTTGTATCTGAATCCTCTCTACTGTAATCCTCAAGACAAGGAATAGCTGTTTCCAATACCTGTTTCTAAAGGAAACAGAGATTCATTCTAAACAAAAGCAAAAGGTGGAGCCAACCCTAAACCAGGGGCTCCTATTGGTTACCACCAAGGGTGGAACCTCTCTATGTGCCTCTGTTACAACCTCTCTGCCCAGCCAATGGTTTTGGAAGATTTCCTCATGCTTTGAGATTCATACTCCCACCCTACCAACCCATGCACCCATTTGATTCAGATATATGGCCTTCCACATGGGCACATTCTCCATTTAGAAGAAAAGCTAAGGGACATGAAAAGCTTAGAAAAACTTTGCCAAGATGCAGAAGGATTAGGCACAGGATCGCAAGTTTGAAACAAAGCTAAGCATGAGCATTTAACGAACTCTGTCCATCTGCCTGTCTGCCTCTCTAATATATATTGTGTATATATACATACATATATACATAATAGATTAGGCATAATTTATATCTATTACATATTCCATATTATAGCATATAGTATATATTACATATATAATACCATTTGCCAAGTGATGTATAAGCTACTCCCTTCATATTGAGGAGATGTTACTGGTGTGTCTTTAACTACTAAAATCAGATCCTGTTTATCAAGCCCATTTCTTACGCAGTTCACATTAGCTTTAAATACTACTATAAGAACAACTCTGAAACCAGGCAGCCATAAGGCAGCTAATATGCTACAATCTTGCTAATGCAACACAGCTTGCTTTCCTTGAAAGAAATTTGAAAATGAGACATCTTTCAACTACTATGATCATATTCTGCTTTTTAGCCACATCCTGTCTATGGCTCACAAGAAACCTAAACACACTGCATTAAGTACTTGTAAGAACAACTCTGCCAACCACATTGCTCTAAGACTGCTAACACATCAGGGCCTGGAAGGAACTTGGGAGGGATGCTTCATTTAGCTCCTATGAACAGCTTCAGCTGTGTAGCCGCTTTCATTTCATGTCTTAAAGTAAGCCTAAAAGCACAATACTAAGATGTGTCTAAAATATGCTGTAACAGAAGGTAATAATCATACAAGCTTGCTTTTCAATGAATGAAACTTAGGAATAATGTATCTTTCAATTGCTATGAAATTGCTATGTGTGTGTGTGCCAGTGTTGGACTTGAACTCAGGGCCTGGGTGCTCTTCCCTAAGCTTTTTTCTCTGAAGGCTGTCATCTACCATAGCCACACCTCCACTTCCTGCTTTTTGGGTAGCAGATTGGATCTAAGAGTTTCACTGACTTCTCTACCAAGGCTGGCAATGAACCACAGTTTTCAGATCTCAGCCTCATGAATAGCTAGGTAACAGGTGTGAGCCACTGGCACCTGACCAACAGATTTGGCTTTTCTTCCATTTTCAAGATATGGTTCATAAGAAGCGTGAATGAAATATGATGAAGAATGAAGTTTGAGTAAGCAAAGCTCTGAATTGAAGTTTTCTAACACTCTGCTGACTTGGCACAAACTTGTATTCTTTGAACTTCTCTTGGGAATGACTTATCTTCCAAACTCTATGAAGAGACGCTGTTCTGCAGCCACTCTATGCACGTTGATGATGGTGGGCCCTAGAGGTAAGAAATCTTCAAATATAACTTGTCTACAAAAGGCAGGTAGCCAGAGACTGCTAGTATACTTCACTCAGACATTCACAAAACTCACTTTGGGAGTGATGCAGCTTCCAAGTGTAATGGACAGATGACTGTTTGCGTCAAATCTTAGAAGAACCTGACTTAAGGGAAGGCCTCCAGAGGCAGCTAAGGTGACCCAGATGTACTTAGAGGAAGAAATTTGAGAAATTTCCATTCGCTCTACACAGACTACTTTTCAATCTCTTCCTGTATGTTTTTCTCAAGGGGCCAGAAAATGGTATAGATTGCATTGATATCCAATGACATTTTTCCATTTGATCTCCAATTTTATTAATGTAGGACTTTCTCTTTCTCTCTTTTATTTATTATTTTCGATGCTAGGCTTCAGCTTGAAATCAAGGCCTGGCATTGTCATTCACTTTTGTGCTCAAGGTTAGTGCACCAACACTTTGAGACACAACTCCATTCCAGCCTTTTGGTAGTTAGTGGAAGATCAGAGTTTCATAGAGTTTCGTGTCCAAGCTAGCTTTAAACCACGATCCTCAGATTTCAGACCCCTGAGTAGCTAGGATTACAGGCATGAGCCACCTGAGCACTTTTTTTTCCTCTGATTAGTTTTTCTCATGATAAAAATAGCAAGACTACAAAGACTACTGCAATAAAAAAAAGAAAGAGGAAAAGTATTGTGAAAATTCTTTGAATACAAAATGAAAATTCAGGAAGCATTGGATACTTACATATTAAATTGTAACCCTTTGCACAACCTTTTAAAGGTCAGAACAATTATCTTAAATTAAAAAATACATACATGTACCAAACAGTACATATAAATAAGAGGGTGCTAAACAAAAATGAAAGGCATTTTATCACCTGACATTGCCAGATGTGCAGGGAAGAGAGAATATTCACTATCATTCCCATCACCCTTCTTTGACTGTGTCAAACACTGAGGGGTTCTTCATCCATTATCTATTTTCTCTTGCGTCATCAGGGCACCAGTAGGATTATTTTGGGACAAGAGTAAATTAGAATCACCTTCCTCTTCCCAGCCAGGGCTATGCAGGGTTCCATTCCTCCTGTAGAAATCTATTACAGAGATGATTGCTCAACTCACTCCCAGGCCAGGAATATCTCATCAACCACCCAGGACCCAGGCATTTCACTGCTCACCTTCAGTAATAATCAGGCACATCTGCTCAGATCTTCAGTTCCTCAACTTCCATAGTCTTTAAAAGGGTAGCAATGTGCACTTCTTCTTTAGCTTACCACTGAACCAAGGCTCTAAGGGAGAAAGTGAATTCTGTTCCATTCTGTTGCCATAGCCACTCTTTTTATTTTTATTTTTTGCCCTTGTTTCCATATCCTGGAGGTCCTTTCATTTTATTTATTTTTAGTTTTTTTTTTCAAATGAAGAAATGTTTTTAATCATGCTTCTGAAAATCAACAATTGTTCATACTTTTTTCTTTTTTATTGTAATTAATAGAAGGGTTACATTATATTCACCAGATAGAAAGTGTGTTACTTTACCTTGCTACCCTTTCTCATGTATTTGTCCCCATTTTTCTCCCCCCACCTCTCCCCTCATCTTGTTTTCCCCCTTCCTTATCCTATTTCAAATAAACAAACTTATATACAACATATCAGATAACAAGGCAAGATACTGTAAGAATATGAGATAACCAAGGAACAACACAAGAGATGAGAAATAACATAGTACATTAAGGACAACAAGCACTCATTATATGGCTTTTGTTTCTACATCCTGAAGGTCCTTTCATTTAGCCTCATCCTATATGGCCTTGTATCTAGGTTTTGCCCTATTGTAAACCTCTACTAGGAGAGTCCAAGGTTTATACTAATTATGACAAATGAGGGAAACCATTGAGCCTATGTTCCTTTGGGTCTGGCTTACTTCACTTAATATGATTTTTTCCAAGTCTTTCCATTTCCTTACAGATGGGGAGATGTTGTTCTTTCTGATGCCATAGCCACTCTTAACGGGAATATCACTAAGCAGCCATCGTTCACATAGAGGATTTTCAGCTGGATTGTTTCAGTGGCAATCCTCCTGAGACAAACTAGGTTGCAAATAACTCACAGAGACTGTGGCAGAGATTTCTGTGGATTTTCAAAGACAGGAAAATGCAAATGTGGTTTTCCAGATCAAACCAAACCTTCTCAATCTAGGTCCTATTGCAGCACAATGAGTATTTGTAGAGACTGGTGGAATTGCCTTTCTCTGCTGTGCCTCATTCTGCTCATCTTTGCTCTTACTGGTCTCTCCCTGTTTCTCTGCTTCTCCTTCTCAGCTGAGCTGATTCATACTCAGAGCTGAGCTCCCCCTCTCCTTTTCTGCAACATTTTTTCCAAGCGTCTGGATTTCTTCCAATCTCAGCCTGTCCACTAGTCCACACATTCCTGCAGACACATACCATGCTGAGCTGCTGCTCTCCAGCTGTTGCAGTTGCAACTTATAAACAAGAAAGATGAGAGTTGGTTGATCATTCCTGCCATCTTGGCCTTCCCCCCTCTGTAGCCCTTTTGGAATTAAAGTGAAATAGTTTTGCTTCCTTGTGATGCTGCCCCATCTGGAAAGTGATAGGAGATCTCACCAAACAAGTCTGCTGTATATCTCTCTTAATCTCCTGTGTCCAACTGAGGGAAGAAAATTAAGAATCAAAAATAGAATAGGGACTAGAGTCTCACTGGTAGGAAATTTTATTTAGCATATGTGCAAACCCCCACAAAGAGTTGGGGGTCTTAGATTCGTTTCAAATATGTATCTCTAAAGTCAAACCATAGTCTTCCACAAAAGGCTCTTTGAACTATCCGACTAACCTGAGTGCAGTTGCCCAGCCAGCCCCAAAATAAATAACAAAGTTCATAGTGAATCAAATTAATATATATCAACTTGGCCCAGAAAGATCTTTTTTTAGATGTAAAACAATTGCATTTTATTGTTATGGTGATGTATAGAGGGGTTACTGTTACATTCATCAGGTAAAGGGTACATTACTTCTTAAACATTGATACCTTTTCCCATGTTTTGCTCCCAGTTTCCCCAGCAAGATCTTTTACTTCACTGTCAATGGTCTTGAGCATAAAACTGTTCCTTAAGGCAAATAGAAACATCATGTTTTCAGGTTTCTGCATAATCATAGGTCTCATTTGTTTATTAAAAACAAAATAGAGGTGAGAGCATGACTCAAATTGGGCAACACTTGCCCAACAAGTACAAAACCACACCTCATATTTAATCCCCAGGACTGTCAAAAATAATAAACCTGTTTGTAAAGACCATGAACAAAACTAGAACCATAAAATAATAATAATAATAATAATAATAATAATAATAAGAAGAAGAAGAAGAAGAAGAAGAAGAAGAAGAAAATAGCTCTACTCAATTTTAGTCAACCCTTATTTTCTTTTTTGGTGGGGAGGCTGCAAATCATTGATTTCAAGTCCTTTTTTTGGAAACCAAAATCTACCAATGCTCAACTCCCTTATCGATGTAGTTCTTCATATATCTTACACATACCTTCTTGTATAGCTTAAATAATCTCCATGTTATTTCCTTCTTTGGAGGGGAGGGAGTGGGTTGCCAGTCCTGGAACTTGAACTCAGGATCTGGGCACCGTCCTTGAGCTTTCTCAAGGCTAGTGCTCTACCACTTGAACCACAGCACCACTTCTGGCTTTTTCTATGTATGTGGTACCAAGAATCCAACTTAGGGCTTCATGCATGCTAGGTAAGCACTCTACCACTAGGCAACATTCCCATCCCCTCCATGTTACTTCTAACATGTGAACACTAAGTAAGTAGTTGCTATGCTGTATGGTTGAAGGAATGCCAATGAAAGATCTTTGTATACATTCTGTACAGACTTGTCAGTTTTTTTCCCCCAAGCATCTTTGACCCAATGCTGGTTGAATACAAAGATGCAGAACCCCTAGGAGTCAACCAGATTTAACAAGTTGGAAAATAACAAGTGTGGCATTGGATACGAGATATTAGGAATCTACATCCCTTCTCTCTGTGTCAAGCCTCCTTTGGTAAGGGAATGATGTGTTATGATAAATATATGCATGTTGCTGAAGGCGTGGCAGGACTGGAGCTGCAATTTAGAGAAAAATGTTCCAACTTCCTTTCTTGGTACATCAGGCGAGCTGGGCCAAAGTATTAATCAAGGGGTGATACTTGTGTGGATCTTGAAGGAGAGGAGCTGGGTAGAGAACTCTCTCAGAGGAAGTTACAAGCAAAAGATAGAGAAGAAAGTCAGATTCTATGGTCAACTCTACAAATAGCAATCAGAGAGGGTTAACGACAGTGGATGAATAGCAAAGGATCCCAAAGCAGGTTGCTACTCCTATGGTGAAACATCAAAAAGGAGGAAGAAGACAGTGACAGTGGGGGAAATTTTTGGCTCTCTTCAAGTAGGAAGTGGTATAAAAGCTGATTTATTTTCCCTGGAATGCAGAGGTGGAGTTGGCTGTTTTTAGAGGTGCTGGGGATAGAACTCAGGTCCTTGTATACACTGGCCAAGTTCTCAGCCATTGAGCTACATATCCAACTTTGTTTTCTGGCATTGGGGGATTAAATTTTGAATTTCAAGCTTGTCAACTCTATTCTCTACCATTGAACTACATTCAAAAGTTCAAGAAGATTCTTGAAGCAAGGAAAATCAAGAGTACAATTTGGATGGAAACCACAGACACAGTAAGTAACAGGAATACTTTATAATCAGGAAGAGTCCTGTATTCAAATGCAGAATGGAAGACCTGGTACAGCATAGAGAAAAATCAGAGTTAACTTGAAGCCTTCATGTAAAGGACTTTGAGGGGGGACTGCCCCTGGAAAATAGCCTGGAAACTATGGAATATTTATAATTGCTTGAGCTGATGAAACCCTTCTGCATCAAGGTTCTATGACTTAACAGAAACAGATACTCAATAAAAACGACAAATTTGTAGATAAATGTACAAATAGAAAAGCTGTCATAAAAACATGGATATTATGTGAGAGATCATGCATGAGGATGGGAAGCTCAGTGTTTAAAAGCTGAAAAGAAACCCTCTGAAAATCCTGCTCAAGAAAAAAATAATTCACAATGAAGAGTCTGTCTATGGGTTCTGTTTTTGTGAATGGATTAAAGCCATTATCATGCAAGTAAGCTAGCTATCATGAGGTTAATATTCTTATGACAGCAAGTTCTACCCTCTCTGGCAGTAATTCATAAATGTTCTCTTGTCCTACTTCCTTCTGATGTGAGATGACATAGCAAGAAGTCCTGGAACAGATGCTCATCCCTAGTCTTTGAACTTCTTAGCCTTGGAACCTGCAGAAAATATCTTCTTTTCTTTATAATTTACCCAGTATAAGTCTATGGTATTTTGTTATAGTACCACCTGATGGAGTAAAACAACATATGATTTTCAATGAAGTCTGGTCATCACTTAACAAATAAAAATCATATGGATAGACACAGTAATGAGCTATGCTCACTCAAAATAGGTTCTGATCCCAGATCCAGGGTTTCTTCTGTCCCTTTCTTCTTTCCTCCCTCCTTCCCTTCCTTCCTTCCTTCCATTTCTCTCTCTCCTGCCCTCTTTCCTTCTTACTTTTTTCACTACTTCACTCCGAACCACTCACTGCTGCCATCTCTGCCTCCCTTCCTTCTTCTTTTTCTCCTCAATTCTAAGGCTTAATGCATGCTATACAATCACTCCTCTACTGAATCATAACCCCTGCCAGTGTTCCAAGAGTTTTTACCATTTGAAAAAAAAGCTAACTTCTCTATATCTTCAAAATACTGAAAAGAACATCAGTTATCCATACACAGTCCTTAATCTGTAAATGTCAGCAATTGAATTTAAACCATGGTTTTTTGTTAGTGAAACAAAGCAGTGCTGCAAGCTTCATTGTCTTGCTCCTGGGTTTACTCCAGATTTTATTTTTTACTTTTACTTTTAAACAAAGTTTGTAAATTCCAAGTTTAAAGGGTCAGTTCCTGACAACAAGGCCTGAAGAGGCTGGCTGCACCTAATGCCTGTGAGGAAAAGTAATGAATTCAGTGACCTTGGATAAGCCTATTAGCAGTAAGTTTGCCTCAGCATCTGCTTCTGTGTTACAAAGACAGCAGATGTTAAATGGCTGTGCAAAGAGCAAATCACAGGAAGGTAGTGACTCCCTCCCAGCAAAATGCCTCCAGAATTCAGAAGAACATGGGATTTTAATACTTGTATTATTTGAAAAACATGCATATATCTGTCTAAGCCTGTCATCAGTGCAATGCAATGCCTGAAAAAGACAGTTAAATAATGTCAACCAAAATCTGCTTTTTGCATTTCTCAGGTTGGAAAAATTCTGGTTGTTGTTCTCATAGTGTATGTTCTTTACCTAACTTTCATATGAAGTACAGTGAAAATTGAATATTTTAGGCCCCATTCCTCATAAACAAACAAAAGAAGCTGATATTTCTCTCTTTACCCCCTTGGGTGATTATATTGGAGACTTTGAATATGAATTATCTTGTGCAGCCTGTGAGGAATGCTCAGTATGTTATATCTTATAGGAGGACATGAATTAACTACTATGGTACAATGGGCTCTTTGTCTTTTTAAATTTTGATATCAAGTATATTTACTGTTCCCATAATATATGTTTATGCATAGTTGTAGGAGGGGCAAAGGAGAGGATAGGAAGGGAGAAGAGAGAAATGTTTCCACATGCTAAGCACACATGCCATCACTGAACTCTGACTCTAGTTTTACAATATAGTTTTAGAATCTAAATACGTGTTGATATGAAAAATGCAATATTCTGATTAACACATTGTGCATATTGCATAATTGCAGGGCTGAGAGCAATCCAATGTACCCTTAGATTTGGGCCTTAATGACAAACCAACAACAACAACAAAAAAGCCAAAATGGTACCATATCCCACCAGTCAACAAACTTTACTACTTGTTGGTTTAGATATAAAGTCTCAATGAACTTTTCTGTTTGAACTGGCTTTGAACCACAATTTTCAAGGACTGAGTACCTAGAATTTAACAGTGTGTGCCACTGGTACCAGGCTTTTTTGTCTTGCTGTATTGTGGTAACTCAATCTCATCTAAACTATTAATGACAATAAAAATTCTTCCTGTGAATTTTCTTTACAAAGTTGATGGCTTTCCTTCTATATTCTAAATTAGTAAGCTGCACTTCTTACACTGCCATATGTACTCTAAATAATTTCCTATTTTCTATTTAGGAAAGTATTTTCTAAAACTAGACGCATCAATCTTACAAAAATAAAGGTACACACTTCACTGGGGTGTGTTGGAGAGACACTGACATGTTCATTCCCACAGTTAGCTGAGCCCTCTCCCTCGTGAATATTACCTGCACCGTGTTTTCATCCATTCTTATTTGCATATTTTCCCCTGGCTCTCCTTGTTTCCTATAGATTGGACTTTGTTGGCATCTACATGCATTTCTGACCCTCCACTCTCCCACACATGGCTCTCTGGTTACTCTGCCCAAACCCATCAGAATTCTGACTGCACCATTGTCTTTATCACCCACGCCCAAACTCCAGTCCTTGTTTTTTATTTCCCATTCTGTGCAGAACTGCCTCCCACACATTGTGACAGATCTCCTCTCTGCACTTCTTCTAGTCAAATCACCATCAGGGCCTTGTGTCTGCAGGTGATGTTGTTAGCTGTTACTGTTCATGTTAAACATGTTAAAGCAGTTTTCTTCTCTAAAGTGTTTCTCTTGGGATCTTCATTTTTTCTGGGTGATTTTTTTTACAGATGCAATCAAATTGTCTGTAGCAATGCAAGTTAAATAAAACATGATAATTTGTTTATATGTAAACAAATCAAGTATGTGAGCAGGAAAGGTACAGGTATACAAGTAGCCAGATAGGCATCTGAAGCAGGGATAGCAGAACCCAAATTCTTCTCGTAACACACTTGTTTATGTGCTGTAAGATGTCAATAACCACTTTTATTAGCTGCTGAGGATTGGATCCAGGACCTAATACATGCCACCATAGAGCTAAGCACACAGGTCCTTGATAACTCTTTTTCCTTGTGGATATACTGTGGCTTGCCTTCGAATCTTGAGCTTGCTCAGCTTGCTTGCTCAAGGCTGGTGTTTTATTATTTGAGCCACAACTCCAGACCTGGGTTTGGAGATGGGGTCCAGTGGGCTTTTCTGCCTTGGCTGGCTTTGGCCTAAGATCTTCATTATTATTATTATTATTATTATTATTATTATTATTATTGTAATGTATAGAGGGGTTATACTTACATTAACTAGATAGAGAGTTCATTACTTCTCACACATTGATACCCCTTCTCATGTTTTTGTCCCCAATTCCCTCCCTCTACCCCTCTTAATCATCTTGTTCTCCCCTCTTCTCTTTCCTATTTCAAATAAACATATATCAGATATATCAGGTAACAAAGTCAGATACAATATGAGATTAACCAAAGGGCAACAAGAGAGAAGAGAAACAATATAGTACATTAAGAAGAACAATCACATAATATAAAGCTCTTGTTTCTATATCCTGGAGATCCTTTCATTTAGCCTCATTTTATATGGCCTTATGTATCCAGGTTTTGAGCTATTGTAATCTTCTGCTAGGAGAGTCCAAGGTTTGTATTAATTATTACAAATGAGGGAAACCATTGAGCCTATGTTCCCTTGAGTCTAGCTTACTTCACTTAATATGATTTTTCCCAAGTCTTGTCTTTTCCTTATAAATGGAGTGATGCCATTCTTTCTGATGGCAACATAGAATTCCATTGTGTGTAATGGCCTAAGATCTTCTGATTTCAGTCATTGAGTGATTTAGGATTAAAGATATGAGCTGCTGCTACTCAGTAAAAACTTTTCTAAAATAAAACTGTCAGTTTGACATTACAGAAGAGCTTTTAAAATGTCTTTATTCTACACATGAATATCTGATTCTTGTTGTGTGCCATAATCCTTATACTCATGAGGCTGAGATCTAAGGATCACTGTTAGAAGCCAGCCCTAGATATGAAAGTCCTCAAGACTCATATCTCCAATTAACTACCAACAAACAAACAACAACAAAACAGAAGTGGTAATGTGGCTCAAATGTTAGTGTTAGCCTTGAATAAATTAAGGATCCTATTCAAGACCTGAATTTAAGCACAGAAAAATAAAACAACAAAAGAGTACCTGATTGTGAGAAATAACTTACCAGCCTATAAAAGCTGAATAAAATTATATATTCTCAAAGCTCTTTCAAATGAAAGATTAACTGAGAGGGCATGGGGGATATATAGGGAGGCAAAACCATGAGAACAGGTATCAAGTTTCAAGAAGTAATGCATCCATTACCTGACAAATGTAACTGTAACCCCTCTATATTTTATTCTGACAATAAAATGCTATAATAAAAGAAAAAAGAGAATAGAAAAAAATAATAATGTAGCATAAACACACATAAACTAAATAATAAAAAATAACTCTCCAAAAAGATTATTACATATTTTTCTATTAGACCAATTCCCAATATTACCTTTAGACCAATACTGCCTTCCAGAGACACTGTTCATCACCAACTTGATTTATTAACACTTCTAACCAAATTGAAATTCTTCCAAAACTAAAATTTCATTTATTTCCATATTCTTTGTGATCAGATATAAACTAAATGCTCATAAGAATAGACCAAAAATGCCAGCTTGGGATTTGCGGCAAACAAAGGCTATGGGGCAATCTGCCAAACTTCTCTTAGGAATGATAACTCCCAGTATGTGCAAAGATTGTTGCTAAATAAATCTCATCCACTGCCTTGCCTGGGGGCAAAAGTGCCCTTTGTCCTGAACTGCAGAGATACTGATGAGGAGACATGGCGCTTCAAGGTTTTCGTTTGTTCTCTTCCATCATTCCATGAGGTACAGTGTCTCCTTGCCCTAAACTTTTGTTACCTCTCATTCACACTGTTAACTATTTTTTCCCCTGCATGTTTTGGACACATTCCTATATGAAATTCCAACAGGCAGGGGCTGAAGAGCATATGACTTCTTTTGTGACTTCAGCGATACAAAGAGTAGCAGATAACATATTTTTAAATTTGTGTTGTATACCTATGATGAGTCAGGGCCTATATGGTAAATGTGACGCGGTTCTGTTCTGTGGTTTGTTCTAAGTCAGCAGTCTTCCAACATAACAGATTATAATTGCAAATAATCCAAGTTTTCCCAACGGCTCTAGGGCACTGTCGAGAAATGATAATAATGTCTTGGTTCTAAGCTCCTGTGTATGCTCTTCCTTCTCTGAAGCTGATCTGACAATATGCTTCAAGGGCATATTTCAAAATTATTTTAACAACCTATGTTTAATCATATGATAGAATGGCTATGTTGTTACTATCAACTTTGAACCAAAATAAGTATAGCTAGCAATGAAACATGATTTTATTGTATTCATATTTTTACTATGGTTAATTATTTTTAAAAGTTGACTAATATACAAATTTAAAGGAAGGGGGCTATTATATAAAACTTCTGTTATGCTCATGGGCAATGTCAGAGGCTAAGGAGGCTGCGGTTGGAGGATCACTTGTATCTAAAGAATTCAAAGTTAGAGGGGCAACTTAGTGAGAAGTGTGACCAGGTAAGCTTTTAGTTCTATATCATATGCTGTCTTGTTGTGTCCTCTATTGTGCTTCTCGGAGAACACATCTGAAATGTTAATGTACCTCTTCTGAAAAGCTTCCATGATCTTCTCTCTCTCCATCCCCCTCCTTCTCCTCCCTCTCCAATCTCTCTCTCTCATTAACACTTTGCTCAAACCTCTATTCTCCTCTTTGCTTCTCAAGACTTTTCTCTAAGTAGCTCATGGATGTATATTTTCAACATGAATTTTTTTCCAGTCCTGGACTTTTGCTCAGGGCCTGAGCACTGTCCTTGGACTTTCTCATGGTCAGAGCTCTACCATTTGAGCCTCAGCACCACTTCTGGCTTTTTTTCTATGTATGTGGTACCGAGGAATCAAACCTGGGT